>NW_006159583.1:6730163-6743467 GCF_000334495.1 Tupaia belangeri chinensis
TTAATCATTTGTTTTAGATCATCAGTAGAGTTAGAAAAATCTGTATGTCATGGCAGTAAGGAAAACCCAAGTTGCCAGCAAGTCATTTATGAAACTGGTATTTATTAGTCACCTTCTGGCCTCCTTTGTGCTGGGAAAGGTAGTTCTATTTTTAATTTTCTAAGGCAGCTCCATACTATTTTTCATAATAGAGGTACAAATATGTTTCCACCAACATTGTGCAGGTGTTTTCTTTTTTCAATATACTCTCCAACTCTTATTGTTTGTCTTTTTGATAATAGCCATAGTAACAGGTATGAAGTGATAGCTCATTGTGGCTTTAATATGCTTTTCTTTGGCAATTAGTAATATTAAGTATTTTTCATATACCCATGGGCCATGTACAGGTCTTTCTTTTTCTTAATATCAATTCATACCCTATGTCCATATTTTTATTTGAGTTATTTGTTTTCTTACTGTAAAGTTCATATATAATTTAGACATTAACTCCTTATCAGATGTGTGGTTTGCATATATTTTCTCCCATTCCATAGGTTGTTATATGATTCATTCGATCAGTAGATGCAGATCTAAGTTTGATCTTTTTGTAATCTGGAGCATCTGTTGCTGTTTGGGGGAGGAAATATAACTAGTGGTAAAAGCAGGAGTTCTGGAATCATACCAACATTGCCATATATAAGCTATTTATTTTGATGAGTAAATCAAGTCCCAAATTTCCATTTTCTAAAAGTTAAAAGATGATAATAAAGGATCTAATACATGGGTTGGAGGAAGTTTCAAGTCAGATATATATCTGTATGTAAAGTTTCACAATAAAGATATCTAACAAATCAATTTAAAAAAAAAACACAATTTTTAACATGGAGGCAAATGATTTAATAGTTACTTCATAGAAAGAAGATATCAAATGGTACGGAACTTATGAAGAATTGTTCTCCATCGTTATTTATCAAAAATTTCTCATTAAAACCACAGTGAAATATAACCATTCATCCACAATGGATAAAATAAAGAAGATTAATAATATCAAGTATTGGCAAGGATTCAGAGCAATGGCAGCTCTCATTGCCAGTAGAGGAGTAAATAAATATAACCGTTCCATAGAAATGTCAGTCTGTGCTGAGGATGAACATATGCATCCCCTCTGATGCAGCAATCACCTTGGTAGGTATAGTTATACAAGAGAGAAGAGAGCAAATGTCCAAAAAGACATGTGTTTTCATAATAGCCCAATTATGAATAACCCAGATCATCAACAGAATGGATAGAACGGAATGCACATATATGATAAAGTTCTAGCCACATTAAAGAAAGAACAAACAACTGCTTCAGGCTGTAATGTAGGTGATCTCACAAACATAACGAGCAGTGAATTAAGCCAAACACATACTTCAGTAAGGCTTTTTTTAAAAAAGAACAATGCATGATTTATACTAAGGGTTTAATAAATGTGGAGATATTTTTCACGCTTTCTTTTAAAGGCTATGCAGTTACCCCATCAAAACACTTCTGCTCATGTTTTGTCCCAATTTGAGACCTTTTCAGACCTTTCTGTAATTTGAAAAGAATCAATTTGAAAGAATCAATGGGTATTAAGTCTTCATTTTTATTGAAACTCAGACACTTTCTCTGACCACGGTCTTTACCCTTCATCTTCCTGCTCTTCTCATCTTTTTGCTGTGCCAGTTCATTCGCTGCTGCATCCCAGTTCATCTGAATAGCTGTGTTCCTACAAAACTTCTTTCTTTATTTTTAATTTGCTGTAGGGTGTGTATACTCATTGGGGAAACACAGAAAGAGAGAAGTGAGAAAGTAACTCCCCAAGGGGAGGTGGCTGCACTGCAGTTCCTTCTCCCCTATTCTCTTACTGGGATTTTGGGCATGCATATACCATGTTTCTCAAGCTGTCAGGTCTAGGACTTGAACCATGCAGTTGACCATGTGAGACGCAGCTACCTTAACCACCATACCACCAGCTGGCCTACAAAACTCCTTTATGGATCCAGTTTACAATCAGTCACCTACAGTTGATCAAAGTGACTGGGATTTTACAAGTGTTTTATCCTTTCAGCTTTTGCACTGTTGCAAGAATAAAGCTGCCTTCTAATGGATAACACCTGAAAATTAATGTGTAATGAATATAAGACAGGTTTTATGAAATACATCCAGAAATTTTTTAAAAGCTTACTTAATACATGAGGGTTATTTGAATTAACATTTTGTTTGAAAGAGATCATTCGATTTGCAGGATATAGTAACCTTGGAAACATTGCTTCAAAAAACAATTAAAAATAGAAAAAAATATTGTGTGATTTTATTTAAAAGTTGCTGTGTGTTCAGATACCTAAAGCTTCATTTAGTGCTTATACAAGTAAGCTGAAGCATGATTTACGACATGGTAGGGCTATATTCAACCCCCAAACTAACAAACTTTATTATTATGCTGTCTGCTCCCATCTAAAGAGACCCAGACAATGAACTGTGCTAACCATAATTTAAGGGCAAATAATATATCGAACCTAGGCATGTTTTTTTTTTTTTTAAATTCTGTCCTGACATGCACAGTGTTTCCCAAAGAAAATGTGATAACTGATAGAAATGATTAGATATTTTCTATGTAAAAATTACCACTTGTCAGAAAAAAATATTGCTTAAATAATTCAAACTTGTTTCCTTAGGTTAATAACTGCTTGGCTGCCTTGGAGGTTATTTTCATTTATTTTAAAACCTTTTTTTCTTTCAAAAATTATTTCATTTGGGGGAAACAGCAGTTAGCGTAATGGCTATGTCGCTGGATTCCCACGTAGTCGACCGCGGTTCGTGTCCCGGACCCGGTGGCTTAAAACTCACGCCGGGCGCGTGTGCGTGCGTGCCCAAGATCCCGAGAGGAGAATAGAGGAGAAGGGATTGCGGTGTGACCATCCCCCCTGGGGGGTGATTTCTCGCTTTCTGTCTCTATGTCTCTCTCTGTCTGTCTGGCGAGCGCACGCGCCCTACAGTGAAAATCTCTTCAAAAAAAAAAAATTATTTCATTTGGGACCAGCTGTTGGCATAATGGCTATGTTGCTGGACTCCCATGTAGTCGACCGCAGTTCGAGTCCCAGGCTCGACTGATGGCTTCAACTCACACTGGGTGCATGTACATGCATACCCAGGATCCCAGGAGGAGAATGGAGGGGAAGCAATTGCAGCGTGGCCATCCCCCTGGGAGGTGATTTCTCGCTTTCTGTCCCTTTCTCTCTGTCTTTCTGGCGAGTGCACGTGCCTAATAGCAAAAAGCTCTCCAAAAAAAGAATTATTTCATTTAACTTTAATTCATTTATTAATTTATTTATTTAATTCTAAATTTGACCAGAGAGGGACAGTGAGAGAGAAAGAAGGAGGAAAGAGAGAAAGCAAGCCACCAAGTCTAGATCTCAAACCGTGATTGGCCATGTGTGAGTCCAGCACCCTTAACCACCATGCCAGCTGCTCGCCCCTATTTTAGTTTATTTTAAAGATCAAGCAAAATAATTAAAACATCTTTATGTTTTAAAATTGTGTAATATAAGTTTAATGTAGTTTGCCATCTGACTCTTAGAAATTTTAACTTTATACATGTGATTTAAACCAGAGCAAGTATTAATCAGATTCATCCCTTTACAATCCACAGTGATAAATACTCTTACCCATGCTTTAATAAACAATGAAATGGAGATTCAGAGAGATTGAGTGATATGCTTGAAGTCAGACAGCAAGTCATATTCCTTTACTTGTACAGTCCCTCACAGTTGTCATAGTTTATCTTAACAACCCTTCCTACAAGTGTGCCATTTCACGGTATTCTTTAACTCCTATCATACATTGTCACTAGTTTTAGACATTTCAAAAATGTAGATACCGGGAACAGCAGTTAGCGTAATGGCTGTCGCTGGACTCCCACGTAGTCGACCGCAGTTCGCGTCCCGGACCTAGTGGCTTAAACTCATGCCGGGCGTGTGTGCCTGAGTGCCCAAGATCCCAAGAGGAGAATGGAGGAGAAGGGATTGCCGTGTGGCCATCCCCCCTGAGGAGTGATTTTTCTCTTCCTATCTCTCTGTCTCTCTCCCTCTGTCTGGCGAATGCACGTGCCCTATAGCAAAAACCTCTAAAAAAAAATGTAGATACCTATGGAACATGCCGAAATAAATTACCTGAAACTCTGAAACAGCATGTGGCTTGCTTAGAAGTGAATATTTATGCATGCGTAATCACAGGTAAGGTCATTAACATAGGAGAAATTTAAATCACCCAGATCTTGTGGAGTGAGGAAGGTAGTCAAAGTATGGAACTCTCATTAAGTTGCAGCTTATAGGAACAGTACATGTCTCCTCGTCAGAGGACTGGTGAGGGAGATTCTAGAGCTAGGAAGTGCAGAGTATCCACTGCCAAGTAATAGTTCCAAAGAGATAATGTTTGAGAGGATCGAGCACAACAGAGACCCACAAAGATAAGGACTGAGTGAGTCTACTGCATTTGTCACTCAAGTGGTCATTGAGAGCTCTTAGCGAATGTATTGGTGTTAGAGTTTTCTTGTGCTGAAGCGAGATTATGACAATCAGGTGTCCTGAAGTGGAGACAAACGTGTCACTGGTCATATGCAGCTACTGAGCACTTGGAATGTGGCTAGTGCAGATGGAGTTGTACTACAAATGTAAAACAGGGATAAGATTAAAGACTTAGTCTGAAAGAGAACATAAAACTTATCATTGATATTATGTTGATTGTATGCAGAAATGATACCACTTTGGATATATTCATTTAACATATGAATAAGATTGATCTTAGATGTCTCTCTTTTTCAATGCAGTTGCTAAAAAATTTAGACTTATGTATGTGGTGAATTTTCTGGCTCACATTGTATTTCTATTGTATAGCACTGGTATGCATTATTCTTTTCAGAAGTTTGATTTGAAAGGGAAGATTGCAAGTAGATAGCATCTAAACAGAAATGCAAGGTCAAGGGGAAGAATTCTAAACTTATTGGTGGCCCCTGGAAAAGGAAGGAGAGGTTGAAAGGAGAATGAGAGAGGTTTTGACTAATGGAGTGTGATTCCCTAAGAGATGGGGTAGAGTCCATTTTGCAGGTGGAAGAATGGGATTGATTCAAAAAGAGACATCTTAGCCTCTGAACTATGACCAAAGAGGAGGTGAGGATAAGTCTAAATGTAGATAAATAAGTAGGAGGAAGCATAGACAGAAAGTTGAAGGCATATAAAAGACAGGGGTATAAAAGACAGGTTTCATAGATCCTAGTGATTAAGACTAGGAGGGATTGGAGTGATCTACAAATTTTTTGAATGAATTAGATTTTTATGCTCTTTGAATCATACTTATTTGTGTCCTAGAAAGTTTCTATTGTATAGGAATTTGTTAATTTCGTTGATAATGATAACTCACATCTGATCTAAAAGGAAATGCTATTTTTGACACCATTTTTATTCATAGGAGAGTTTGACACTGTGCAGAGCCCCTCCACACCTATCAAGGATCTTGATGAGAGAACATGTAGGAGTTCTGGGTCAAAGTCCCGAGGAAGAGGTCGGAAAAATAATCCCTCCCCACCCCCTG
The DNA here is from genome assembly GCF_000334495.1 of Tupaia belangeri chinensis. NCBI lineage: Eukaryota > Metazoa > Chordata > Mammalia > Scandentia > Tupaiidae > Tupaia > Tupaia belangeri. The sequence goes on from NW_006159583.1 coordinate 6,735,753, forward strand.
ATAGTGACCTGGAGGTATGCCTGCTTATTCTTACTATGATGCTTTATTTTAATGAACAATATATTTTTACAATTCCATTACATTTCAAAGTTTAAAAAAAGAAAAAAAAAAGATATATCAGGAACTGAATGAGCCCACTTTGTTCTAAGCATTTTACAATGCTGAAGTTAGAGATTTTATTCATTATAATGGATAAAAACTTTAAAACAACAAAACTTTAAAGTGATAGTACTTTTACAAATTCTAGGCCTGAAATAACTACATCTTTTGATCCAAAATTGACACTAACAAATTTTACAAGGAAAGTCACATTTGTGGGAAAATTTTCTGAGAAATACTGTATTTGATAGTGCTAAAGGAATGAAAATTTATAAGGGTCAATAAATTTAAATAGATAAAAGCAATCTGTATGGAAAAGAAAAGTCATCTCCTGAAAATAGGGAAAATTTCAGTCATCTGATTTATGTGTTAAAATTTGAATATCTGTAGAAATTTTGATAATGTGTTATTTTCCTACTTGTGAGATCTTTTGAGAGTTACCCATGCTAAACAGGTTGCTTTTTATATAAAACATCAGGAGAAATTAAATTTAAACATGTTAACTTCTTATACAACTACATACATTAAAACCAATTGAGTAAAATCAAGTAAGAAACATTGCACCTCTTCATAAGAGACTTTCTCTACCTGAACATTAGTAGCAAATTCATGTGCCTTCAGCCCCCTGGCAGGGGTGTAATGAGTGACCAGAGGTCCAGGAACTGTGGGGAGCTGTAAGCACTTCCCTATTGTGAAATCCCGCTCATCACTGCCTTGTGGGATGCCAGGCAACAAGACTGCAGCTTCTGGTTTCTCAGCAGCAGGCAGAACCCTGGTTTCTCTGAAGTCTCCTAATTATGAAATGTTGATCAATAATTTGAAATATTTCAAAACGGCATGCAGACCGAACAACATATCTGCTGGTTTACTCTGGCCCAAGAGAGTCCACAATTTACAATTTCTTTTTAGAGATTACTCACCTTTATTTTATTTATTTATTTATTTATTTATTTATTTTTTTAGGTTTTTGCCATACAGCTCACCAGAGAGAAGACAGAGACAAGAAATTGAGAAATCATCCCTTAAGGGGAGATGTCCATGGACGCTACATTCTATTTCTCCTCCATTACAAAGTCTAAATATCTCTTATTTCAGTTTTAAGTATGAGTTATTGTTTGGGAAAAAAATCATTCAAATGAGGACATCTTTTTTTAAAAAAAAATAATTATTCTATTTAACTTTATTTATTTTAATTTGATCAGGGAGGGACAGAGAAAGAGAGAGAGAGAGAAAGTAAGAAACCAAGCCTTCAGGTCCAAGACTCCAACCATGGTCAGCCATGTGGGAATCCAGCACCCTTAACTACCACGCCACCTGTCAGCCCCCAGGACATCTTACTTTTAAGCTTATTATCATTTGTATGATTCTTGTTCCTCAGGTTTTACAAATGCTGGATTTGAAAAATTTGGGGAAAAAATTTAGTGGAACTGGGTAATTTTCTGTAAAGTAGTATTAAAATTATATCCAACAATGAAGGGAGATATTTTCTACTTACAAAGAGATTTCTGTTTCCTTAAACTTTATAGCTTTCTGATACCTACTTTTTTGTCTTCAGCGTGTGTTTGTCTGGGATTTGGACGAAACCATCATTGTTTTTCACTCATTGCTCACGGGGTCTTATGCACAGAAATATGGCAAGGTAAGAAATCAGACATTTTACTCCAAGAAATCTTGTTAGAATTTTATTTGGTTCAAAATTCTCAAGGGCCATTTAAAAACACTCTGAAGTGTTTTTGGTACAGTCTTATAAAATCTTCTCAGTGATCTATTGGTTATCAGAAAAGTCATGATGTATTTTTTCTGTTTTTCTATGCAAAAATGTATCATGACTTTTCCAACAATTCAGTATTTCCAGTGACTTATTATAAGGTGACAGATTTTATCAAGCTAATTATAAATTGGATTCTCTTTTCCTTCTTCACAATGACTTTGTGTTTCCTATATCAAGATCAAGCCTCTTACTCTCTCATAATTATTGTAGAGGAAAAATTTGATCAATTGTAATGGGTTTTGAAAGATTATAAAATCATGGAACCAGCAGTTAGTGTAATGGCTATGTCGCTGGACTCCCACGTAGTCGACTGCGGTTCGCGTCCCAGACCCGGTGGCTTAAAACTCACGCTGGGCGCGTGTGCGTGCATGCCCAAGATCCCAAGAGGAGTACAGAGGAGAAGGGATTGCAGCTTGACCATCCACCCTGGGGAGTGATTTCTTGCTTTCTGTCTCTATGTCTCTCTCTGTCTGTCTGGTGAGCGCATGCGCCCTATAGCGAAAAATCTCTCAAAAAAAAAAAAGAAGAAGAAAGATTACAAAATCACATATTATTTCCTATTAAGGAAACCTTAAGGAATAGTTTGAACTAGTTTGTTGCACTAACTGTTGCTGTAGGATGCCATTTAAAAAACAAGTATAATACATTTTTATCTGACAGATCCTTTGAATTTATGAATGAAAATATGTTTCTGTAACTTGAGTAAGCCTAATAAAGCTATGAACAGTTGAGATAGGGTCACACCATGCTTTTCTCTTTTGCTATTGTTTTCATGGTTAGTGTCTTCCAAGTGTTATTATACACTTGTTGTATAAGTGTTTCTACAAATGACTGTACAAAGACTGATATAACCATAACAGACAGACCTTTCAGCTGTAAACACAGTAGTGTAAGCCATTACTGTTTAAGTCTGACTCAACAGGACTCATAATCTAACCAGTGTCAATTGGGAACATGTTGGCCAGCTTTCAATTACAGAATAGTCTTCTAAAAGTTCATGGAAAAGGAGCATTATGAAAATCCTATGCATAGATTTAAAAATAAACTCAATAAAGTTCCATGTTTCCATTAATTTTTTTGAAGTCCCCTGATCTTGCTATGCCTTTATAGCATCACATTATTTGGTAATGTCTCATGTCAGCTCAATATGCAGTTCTTAGAACCGTGTCTTCTAGACTAGTAATGATAAATTGCACTTTGGATGCATCTACATCATTATTTTGTTGTTTTTTAGTAGAAGTAATGGATGTTGCCAAACACATATGAAAGTAGCAATTTGTTCTGTTTTTTTGTTTTGTTTTGTTTTCATTTTTTTTTTGTTTTTTTTTCAAAAGCAGTCTTGGCCCCTTTATCAGTCATCATCATCTAAAATAGTAGTCTCTAAAAAAGGCTGTATACATATGCGCCAGACATATAAGGCCATCTGTTAAGATAAGGAAAAAAATATTAGAATGAATACTGACATGCACACATACATTTGTGTCTCATTAATTTTTTTATCATCTCTTTCACTATAAAAAACTACCGTAGACTGGGTGGTTTAAACAATAGACATTGATTTATTTTTCACAGTTTTGGAGGCTGGGAAGTCCAAGATCAAGGTGTCAGAAGATTTTATTCTTATGAAGGCTTACTTCCTGGGTTACAGATGGACATCTGTGTCCTCACGTGGTGGAGGGCAAAGAGCTAGAAAGCAAGTTCTTGTGTCTTTTTATAAGGACACTAAACCCATTCTCGAGGACTCTATCTTCATGATTTAATTACCTCCCAAATGCCCCACCTCCTAATCCCCAGTGGGATTAGAATTTCAATGTGAATTTGGGGAGAATAGAAACATTCAGTCCATAGCATGCTTGCATATGGTTTTAATTTGAAGTATTACTATACATAAATTAGGGGTGCACACTCAAAATTCTATTACTGATGGAGTGTGCTGTCTAAAAAGTTTCTGGACAATAAAGCATTTCTTCTAGAATAATATCAGCTTTTCAGGAGAACACAGTAAATCCTCTTGAACTGATTGCAATATTTTTTGTGCAGCTCAGTTTCATATTGGATAAGTATTTAAAATAAACAACCTAACCTGAATACATGAACCCAGGTAAAGATCTCTTTCCAATAGTCACCATTAGGAGCTATACCTAAATATCTGAGTTGCATCATATCAGTGCTAGAACTCATGTCTTGGAATTATTTTTATATTTTTAACATATTTCTTGACATCAAGTTTCATCTTCTTGTTGTAATTTTGCTGTTCAGAATTAAGAAGATCATTTGCACCCAAGAGAATCTATTTATTTCTTTTCTTTTTGTCAGAAATATCATAGTGTAATGAAATGGCTTTTCTCAACTGACTCATAAACTAGCTCTCAGAGCACTTACAAAAGCAAGGTTCTCAAGCTTCTCTAAGCAGTGGTGCATCATTGAAATAAACCTGTCCCATCCCTGGATGACTACCTGGACAGCAGACATCTCAATGTGCAGGTTACATCACTTCCTAGTATTGGCTACAAAACTTTCCTCAAATAGAAACAGACATTCTTTATGCTTCCAGAAGGTACAGCAGAGTATACAGGATAGGTGGGGCAAAGTGAGAGGAAGAAGGGAACTTTTATTTAATGCACGTAGGAAATGTCACACAATATTAAGGGGTAGCTGTTCTTCTCAACCTATAGATGAAGAAGCATGCTCAGAGAGGCAATAACAATGTGAGCCTCACCATACAACCAGTCAATGATACAGATGAATCAGGGGCCCTAGCCAATTGGACATCAGACTCCATGTTCCTTCTGCTACTGCACGCGACATGACATTGACTACTAAGCTACTAGGAGTGATGCTGTCTATAAGTGGCATTTCCTAAAAGGAGTGATGGCAGCTAGGGAGCTATTGTTTAGGCAGTTGTGTGGGTTCTCCTTTACCTTGTAACAATTTTAATTCTCTTCTCTTAGACACTAGGCTATTGTTCTGTCTAGAAGTAAAACTTAAGAAACGTTCAGTGAGACTATGGCAGACAGTAACTGGGCCTAGTGGTGGTGCAGAATGAGAACAATCGGGCACTGTGGGAAGGAAGGGTGTGAAGAGAAGCTTACGCTGATGGAATACCTGCTATATGGCGCAGACTGATATTTTAGCAGCAATAGGGTTGGTAGTTAAGGGTAAGAAATTTTGAGTCAGATAAACTCAAGTTTGCAAATCCAGTTCTGATGCATACATCCTCCTGACTTTGGTAAATTACTTAATTCCTGGTGCTGGCAGGTGGCATGGTGGTTAAGATGGCTGGACTCCCACGTGACTGACCATGATTCAAGTCTCAGACCTGGCAGCTTGCTTTCTCACTTTTCTTCTCTCGCTGTCTCTCTCTGGTCAACTTCAAAAAAATAAAATACAAAATAATGACAAGGAATAAAATTAAATAAAAAACTTGAAAAAATTACTTAATTTTGTAGTTTCAATAACTATAAAATGGGAATAACACTGTCCATAGTAAATATTAATTGAAGAGATAGCATGTTTTAAGGCCTTAACAGAATGTTTGGTATGAATTAATACTCCAAAAATTATAGCTTCTGAAACATCCTATTTCATTTTCATAATTACTCCACTATAATTTATATTTTATTATGACATACATCTTATGGAAGAAGAAACTGAGATTATGAGGGTTTAAGTAAATTGATCAAGATCAAAGAATGACAAATACTAGTACATATATTAGAAATCAAGTCAGTCTCTTAACAAGTATACTTTTTTAAAAAAAGTTTTTGATTTAGGGTGCATGCCCTCACTGGAGATAGAGTCAGAGACAGTGAGAGGGAAAATGAGAAATCACTCTCCAGGGGGATGGCCACACTGCAATCCCTTGTCCTTCATTCTCTCTCTGAGATCTTGGACATACGCACACATGTGCCCAGCATGATTGTCAAGCCACAAGGTCCAGGACTCGAACCATGGTTGGCCATGTGGGAGTCCAGCAATGCAACTGCTATGCTATCTGCTGGCCCACAAGTCTAATTTCTTTATAGTATTCTGTGTTGCTGAAAGGGGATATGTTATAATTTACCATGCTGAGCAATGTTTGTACTCAGGGAAATTGAAAACAAATTATAGTAAGAAAATTTTTAAGTTGTAGTTTTACTCATATAACCAAAATTAAAATATCTTTATTGCCTTCCAGGAAAAACAACTTAGTTACCTTATATCTTGAGTTATTATTTACATTCTTCTAAAAGTCATTTTATCATTGACATTTTTCTTTAGATCAGTAAGGAAATTGGTATGACTTTTATCAAGTAGGACATTGGTATCTTGAGAAGGAGCTAAATAAGAGATGTCAAGTCTGGCTCATCTTCTGAAGCTTTGGACAACATGCAGCTCAGGAGTACATGTAAAGGGAACATAGAGGACCTAGGGCAGTTCAGCCTCTCCATAGTCATAAGTGAAAATGCTGAGCAGCTCAATAGACAGACTAACTAACCGATGTTATTTAAACCTTATTTTATTATAATTTTTTAAAATCGTGTTTATTTATTTTCTCAATGAGAGAAGTAGATGAGAGAAAGCGTGAGAACGAGAGACCCACAATAGGATCTTCATGCCACAGTCTACTCCCAGCTTCAGCTAGCCTGGATCCTGGGCATGTGTGCGTGTGTAGACCTGGCATGGAGATTGGGAGACCTGAGGATTTGAACCCAAGACCTTCTCAAGTGGTCTATTATCACACACTGTTGCACTACCACTGCACCTCTGTGACTGGCCTAAAAATATCAACACAGATATGCTTCCTGCTCTCAGGTAGTTTGCAAACAGATGAAATTATTTCAGATAGTTGAAACTGCTGTGAAGATAGTCACTCGGTGAGAGTGACTGAGTGTGTGACTGTGGAGGTGACATTGTACTGAGGCCTGAATTACAAGGAAGGAGCTATCCCTGCAGAGTAGTGGAAGGGGTGAGTGGTTAAGGACCTTTTAGCAGGGGATACAAAAGGGCCCTGGGCAGGAATGATCTTCCAGTGCTCCAGAACTATAAAGTCAAGTATGGCTGGAAGATTATAACCAAAGGGAAAGAATGCAATGTAAGAACGGAGAGGCTGGCAGGGGTTGGATCAGGTAGTGTCTGTCATCTATTGTCAGATGTATGGGCATTATTTTTTCTAGTTCAGAGGGAAGTTGTTGGAGGGTTCTAGGCAGTGTTGGTACCTGATGGTCTATAATTGTTTGCTATATGAAAGAAGAAACTAAGATTATGACGGTTTAAGTAACTTGATCAAGACCAAAGAATGACAGATACTAGTTCATATATGTACTTTAGAAAATGTAATTTAGAGGAACAAGGTTGGACATAAGGTGACCCTGTAGGAACTACTACATTGGAAGAAATGGTTGTGCCTTAGATTGGAACAGTGCTTCTCAACCTTCTGTGCAAGTCGCAGTAGCTCATAGGGTTTAAGCACAGGTCCATGGGTTCTGCCCCCAGAGTTTCCAGTTCAGTAGGTCTAGATTAGCACTCAATATTTTGCATTTAGAACAAATTCGCAGATAAAACCAATGGTTCCCACATTTTGAGCACCAGTTGAATAAAGTGCTTACCAAACTTTTTTTCTTGAGAACACTAGCTTTGAAACATGTTAATGAGTAGTATTCAAGGAAAGATCATGACCAAATGAGTTTGAGGAATGTTTGTGTTTTGTTTTTATAGTCATTTGGTACGTATTCTCATGTTAACAGTCCTGAGATGTTTTAAACAATCCTCTGTAACCAGGTCTGATCCTTCAGTTCCCTAATGTGTTTGGTAATAACCTTGAGAAGGGACTGAATTAGCTCATTCTGGTGATCAGTTGCAATAG
>NW_006159583.1:6743478-6767769 GCF_000334495.1 Tupaia belangeri chinensis
TTCCTGCTAATAGCAGGAGTGACTGGCCATTATTTCTGGGATTGGGATCAGGAACCTTACACTGTTAAAGGCAGTAAACTTGACATTCCATGAGTCCTCCATTCTTTCCATTTCTTAGCTCAGTTTTTATTTCCACAATGTGCGTTTTTAGAATATAGCATTTTAGTATAGCATAATGGTTTTTTAGTTCTTTTAAGTCAGAGAAACTTTTATGCATATAATACATCACCTGGGCATATTTATTTATTTTAAGAGAGATTTTTGTTATAGAGCTTCTGTGCTCACCAGAAAGACACAGAGAGAGAAAATGAGAAATCATTCCCTGGGGAGAGGGCCATGCTGCAATCCCTTCTCCATTCTCCCCTTGGGATTTTGTGCACATATGCACCCTGTGTGAGTATTAAGCCACCGGGTCCAGGACTCGAAATGTGGTCAATTACATGGGAGTCCAGTGATTAACCATTACACCATATGCTGGTCCCCTGGGCATCTTTATGTAAAACACGTAAGGGCAGGTGACAGGTAGAGATGGCGAGAGATGGCGAGATCTCTTCCCTCATGTCACAGACCCCTTACCTGTTATTCTCAGCCCCCACAGAAGAGTTTCCAGAGTTCTGGAGCGTACTCTGAGTGTAGTCCATAAGGCTATTGTCCAGCCGAAGGAGTTCTTTTTTTTTTTTTAGGGTTTTTCGATACAGGGCATGTGTGCTTGCCAGAAACACAGAGAGAGGCAGAGAGATAGAAAGCAAGAAATCACCCCCCGTGGGGGGGGATGGCCACACCACAATCCCTTCTCACTCCATTCTCCTCTTGGGATCTTGGGCACGCACATACACGTGCCCTGCATGAGTTTAAGCCACTAGTTCCGGGACTTGAACCGCGGTCAACTACCTGGGAGTCCAGCGACATAGCCATTACGCTAACTGCCGTTCCTCAACCAAAGGAGTTCTGAGCTGGGAATTAGAAGACTGTCCTGTACCTGAATGTCCCCAAGGGCAAACAAATCATTTGACCTCTGAACCTGTTTCCTCATCTGAAAATAGTTATAATCCACTACTTCCTGGGATTACTGTATAGATTAAAGACAGTAATGTAAATATATGATAGTAGTACTGAACTATGAAAACTGTCGCCTACCTCCCAAGTCAGAGAAACTGAAATAAAAAATGCATATTCTTTACCCAAAGTGAGAAATGTCTTTGGGGCAGATGTTTTCAGACTTGCAGAAGGTCAGTGCTTACTCTTAGAATGCAGGAAGTGGTGCTTCAGTGGTCAAAAATGCAGCGAGCTGAAAGCTGGGTGAGCATCAGAAAAGTAAAATCAGTCGTGCCCCCAGATCATCACACCTCCCCACCTACCTGTCTCCCCCGCCCCGGAAAGAGCAGGTAATACTGAGTTCTATGTCGGACTCCTGCTATGTGTCTGCCACTTTGCTGAGTGTCCTCATTCAAAGAGAAATAAGTTCTCTCAGTAGCCTCCATCACTCAGGCACAGCAGGTCCTGTGTCCCGTAGCTCCTCCATGGCTCCATCGACAGAGCCCACACCTATTTGCCATGTACTTAATCACTGTACTCTTTCACTCTTATGTTTTTTGCCCCTACAACCTATGAAAGTAAATTTCATTGAACACAATAGTATAGGAATGCCATTTTACTCATAAAGTTACTTTGTGTGGGGCCAGCAAGGGGTGTGGTGGTTATGTCACTGTACTCCCACTTGTCTGACTGTGGTTTGAGTCCTGGACCTGGTAGCTTCAGAATCATGCATGCCCAACATCTCAAGAGAGGAATAGAGGGGAACCAGCAGTTAGCATAATGGCTATGTCGCTGGACTCCCACGTAGTCAACCGCAGTTCGCGTCCCAGACCCGGTGGCTTAAATCTCACGCCAGGCGCGTGTGCGTGCGTGCCCAAGATCCCGAGAGGAGAATGGAGGAGAAGGGATTACGGCGTGACCATCCCCCCTGGGGGGTGATTTCTCGCTTTCTATCTCTATGTCTCCCTCTGTCTGGCGAGCGCACGCGCCCTATAGCAAAAAACTCTCCAAAAAAAAAAAAAAAAGATAGAAAGAAAATAAGAGAGGAATAGAGGAGAAGTGATTGCAACATGGCCATACCGCCTGGGGGATTATTTCTCATGTTCCCTTTCAATGTCTCTGTCTCTCTGGCGAGTTTACACACCCTATGGCAAAAACATAAATAAAAAGTTAAAATAAATTTTAAAACTCTGTGAAACTTGTTGATTTTCACATTCTTTTGGTTTTCTTTTTTTTTTCCTTTAAAGAGGTTAATTGTATAATAATAATTGTACATATTTTCAGAAGTACAATATGTTCATTCTGTACAAGAATACAATCTGTGGCGATTAAATCATTGTAATTAGTATGCCTGTCATCTCAACCATAACTTCTGTGTTTTAAAAAAAAAAAATAACTTTTGGAAAAGTCTACTTCCATTTATAAACAATGTGAATTTCCCAAGGGTCTTCCTAATATGTTATCACTTTTTGACTCTGTTCGGTTGTCAACACTCTCTCTTCCCAAGCAGAACTATTTCTGGACATTTACCACGCTGGCAAATGAGGGACATCGGTATTTGAGCTCTGCTGCCTCTAAGGCCGATGATGGGTTTTGCAGCTGAACACCAGTTGGCATGTACAGTTTTCAGCACTGCAAAACTCTAAAAGAGGAGTTTGTAAATTTGACAGGATGTAGACCAGGAATCATCCATCATCTGTTAAGAGTTTATGAAGATTATTCCTATTCCTTGATTAATTGTATATATATTTTACCTGATAAGTTGCAGTAATTCTTTTAGTTGGGGGAAGGGAACTGGTGGAGAGAGCTAAATAAATTGTGCTTTGGGGATCTGATTTATTTTGGAGCATTAATGCATCATGTGCTATGAAGTTATGATTTTCTAAAGTTATTTCACGGTAAGGATACAAAGGAAATAGTTCAAGTCAGGGAAAAGAGTGAAGAGAAAATGAACGGTTGCCTTGTAAAGTGAAATTGAAATTCAGGCTCCCAGAACTACTTGCTTGTTTTAGACAACATCTTTTATAAGAGCAGCACTGGGCAGCTAGCCCGTGGCATGGGGGTGAAGGTGTCTGGATCCCACATGGTTGAATATGTGATTCAAGTCTTAGATCTTGCAGATTGAGAAACACATCAGGTGTGTTTGCATCCATGCCTGAAAGCCTAAAAGGAGAAAAAGGAGTAGGAGAAGGGATTGAAGTATGAGTTCTGGACCTTCAGGCACCCCTCAAGGTGCTTTCTCACTTATTCCGTCTCTCTCTCTCTCTCATCTCCAGGATGCACACGTGCCCTCTGGAAATTAAAAAAAAATATATGCAGAGCATATGTTCATGAAGCTAAATCAGTTGATTAATTTTATATTAAATAATCTGTGCTCATTCAAGTAGTAAAAGACTTGAATAGCATCAACTGGATGTTAAATAATAGATAGTCCTGAAGATAAATACTGGCCTATACACGTGAACTAAAGAAAAATCAATGGGACTTAATAGTGACTAGACTTAATCAGGTGGGAGGAGCCACAGATCTGATGCAACTCTAATGGCAGTATTAACACCATCTTGTTGATGTTCCCCATGGGCATACTGGTTATAGATTTTTACTCGGTAAGCAGAATGGACCTGAGTTCAAATTCTAGCTTCACCATAACTCTGGGTAGTTTATTTAGACTTTGCACACCTCAGTTGCCCTATATATAAAATGAAGAAAATACTAAAAGTAATAATTCTGTGATGAGGGTTAAATGAGGTAATGTATTCAAATGTAGTGTATTTCTGCCACCAAGTAGTAAGGTTCGATTGGTGTAACCTATTTTATTCAGTTTCATGGAAGTCTGAAATTTGAGAAACTGAATATTGTTTTGAATTGTTTATTTAAATTTTATTTATTATCATCATTAGTAGTAGTATTTAAATTTTTACCAGAGAGTGAGGGGGAGTGAGAAAACAAGCTGTCAGATCCAGGACTCAAACTGTGGTAAGCCATATGGGAGTCCAGCACTTTAACCATCATGCCACCTGCTGGCCCTGACACTGAATTGTTTTCTTCTTCTTTTTTTCCTTTAATGTGCACCTTATGTTTATATCTGTTGTTTTACCTTGCAATGAGAGATCCTCAGCTCAGTGTTACAGAGAAGCAACATTCTCTCAAGGTGACTGGAGAATGGTTTTGGTGTATTTAAAGTAGAATACAGAATTTGGAAGCCTTAGAAAATGGATAGTGTTTTTCATGTTTGCTCATAGTATGCTTGATTACATGTGTATGTGCATATAGTGTATATAATAAACCAATATATTAAAGTAAAGCTAAATCAAGGACAGGGACATTTGTCAAATTCTGTCTTAGTTTGAGAGACAGTACTACCTGTTGATTCCTCTTTCATATCTTAGTGTTGAGACTATGTTGATTTTAGAGATTTTTTCCCTATTGATTTGAATGACTTTAGCTGGAAACAAATAGCCAATATCTTACTGACTTTTAATTAAGCCCAATCTTACCAAGTTATTGTTGGCAGTACATTAGAAAACAGAAAAGGCATTGGAAGAGCATCTCATTTATTAACCTGGTGTTAATATGCCAGAAAGAGAGTAATAATTAGTATCTTAAAAATACAGAGTTCTAGGGTTGACCCTGTAGCCCAGGGGTTAAGGGAGCCAGATTCCAACTGTGGTTCCAATCCTAGCCCTGTAGGCTTGGAAAACACACAGGGTACACATGCATACATGCCCCAAATCCTGATGGGATGAAAAAAAAAAAAAAATGGAGGAAAAGGGATTGCAGCATGACCACACCCCCTGGGGTGTTCTCTCTCTCCCTCCCTCCTTGCCTTCTCTTTTTCACTGACAAGAACATGTACCCTCTGGCCATTTAAATACAGAGTTCTAGAGGAAACTTCTGTAACTAACCCCTGCAATTTTTAGTCCCCTTTCTTTAAATGTATAATCTTTCACCATTATATCTTAGGAAAGTGAGGGATTGTATCATTAACTTCCCTTAAGTTTCTTTAAATCATCTTCAGCCCTCCTTTTTGTATCTTTCTTCTAATGCACCAATAACCTCTTTCACTGAGAAAGTCTCGAGTTGCCTCAGTTGGGTGTGTTCATTTGCCCTCTCTGCCTGACCACTTTCTCTCAGCCCTGTACTTTCTTACTCATTCTCCTATTGTCCTGTCTCACCAACAAGACCTTTTTCGTTCTATCTAAGGGCTCTGCTACATTATTGCTATGTGTTACTGCTGTAATAACTCTACAGGAATATTTATTCCATTACCAGTTTAATACATTTGGGTGGATTCAATTGAATGGATCCTTTTCTGAATGAAACTGTGGAAGGTGGCAGTGCTAGATAAATTACATAACAGTACCCTTTCATGACTTCTCAGTACCTAATATTAACTGCTATTTAATTGCAACTGTGTTGTTTACATTAAATAGTTGGATTGTGAGCAAATCCTTTATTTCTTAAAAAAATTATTTATTAATTATTATTATTCTTCAGTTTGACCAGAGACAGAGAAACACAGAGAGAAGGAGAGTGAAAAAGCAATCTGGCAGGTCTGGGACTCAAACCTGGGTCAGTCATGTAGGAGTCCAGCACCTTAACCACTACCTCATTTGCCAGTCCCATGAGTAAATCTTTTTAATCTAGAGGAACTGTTAGCTCGTTTTCACCTTTACCAGCTTCCCAGCAGGTCATTAGCTGCATAAGTAGGACAAATACACCATGGGTCATTCTGTCCATGAAGTTAAATTCACAGATGGTCTTTAAGGAAATGCAGTTGAGGAAATGCACTCTTACTCATAAATTTAAGCAACTCTAGAGGATTCTATTCCCCATTCAATTTTACTGAGCCACTATTCTACTCTGTGATCATACTGATTCTTAAGGCCTAGAGTCCTTTGGAAGCACCACAGAGGTTTCCCTCCTGTGAAGGCAGCAAGTCATGTCAACTCTAGTCTTCCTTGAATGTTCTAGACCATGAGAATTCTTACACCAATGAGTTTTAAATATCAATTGATATGCATATGAATCACCTGGCATCTTGTGAAACCATGGATTTGGGTCCAGTAGAGCTGAAGTGTAGGGTCTTTGATTCTGCCTTTCTAACAGGCTTTCAAGTGATGCCTGTGCTGCAGGTCTGTGTGTAACAGTTTGAGTAGAAAAGCCACCATCTTCTGATTCTGAATCTTGTTTGTACATTGGAATCACTGAAAAGCTTTGAAACAATTAATGCATGGCTCTCAAAGAATATGATTTAATTGCTATGAGATGTGGTGTTTTAGAAGCTGCACAGGTGTTTGTCATGCTTGGTCACACTTGAGAACCTGTCTTAGTCTTCCTCTTCCCAGTGTGGAGTTTTGGTGTATCACTGTAAGTCCTCTTTTGTGTAAAGACTCTATATCTTCCCCTTCGTTTCTCTATCACTTGCAAAAAAGAAAGAAAGAGAGAGAGAGAGAGAGAAAGGAAAGAAAGAAGAAACAAACAAAAGAAAGAAAAAGAGAGAGAGAGAAGGAAGGAAGGTAGGTAGGTAGGAAGGAAGGAAGGAAGGAAGGACAGAGAGAGAGAGCGAGTGAAAGAAAGAAAACAACAAAATCCACTGACTTTAATGGTACCGTGGTACCTCGACAGCTGAATGTGACCACAGCTTGTACTCCTGGGTTAGTGAACAGCTGCTCTCCCTTCAAGTCTTCAAAGCCCTCTCCCAATTCTGTAAAAACCTCCTCTTAGTTATGCAGGAGGGAATAAAAGCAAATGGAAAACAATTTCCTCTTCCTCATACCCCAATCTGTGCCCCCTGCATCCATAGCCACATTCTCTGCCTTTCTTTGCACCTCCACTTATGCCCTCATTCCAAGCCCTCTCACAACCCAAGGAGTCTCCTCTTGGAATGACCTCCTTCAGAGCCACCAGTGTCCCACGCTCCTGGATTCTTCCTGTCACCTTATCCCATGCTGTAATATTCCTGCCACTAGACAAGCCTCTTGAGCCCACTTTACTCTGCAGTTGCTGCTCTTTGCTTGTTCCCAAATTGCCAGTAAAGCATCTCTTTCCAAGTTTGAGGAGCCAAGTGGACTGACCCTTCTTGGTTTATGTTGCTGGGTCTTCTCCTCTGCTTTTGATTCAGCTGGGCTCAGCTCACTTAGCATGCTCACTTCCCTTCACTCCCCTGGCCCGGATCACTCTGCCTCACACATGAGACTCATGCCTACCTCTGGCTCTGCATATGTTCCCACACGGCTGGCCCCCTCACCTTTGTCATGTTTCTGTTCCTCAGCTGTTGCCTGCTAAGAGGAGCCGGCCCTGCACGTGCTTTAAATGAGCTAGCACCACACCTCCCCCTCGTCTCTGCTTCTGTCTGTCCTGGTTTTTCCACCATAGCCTTTTCACCACCAAAAATGCTTCCATAGACTAGTTTTTTTTTTTTTTTTTGTCTAGCTTTTTGTCAAGTAGTAATAATAGCTCAATAAGAGAGCAGTTAGTGCTTTTTAGGTTCTCTGCTCTCTTCCCAGAATTCAAACATGTTTAACACATAATAGACACTCAATAAATATGTGATAAATAAAAGAATGTTCCTGAATTGAATCCTCCAATTCCTCCCAAGGATGCCCCCCCCAAAAAAAAAAAAAAAGATTGAAGCATGATAGAGCACAACTGTATTCACAGGAGTGTGTATTTGTGTGTGTGTGTGTGTGTGTGTGTGTGTGTGTGTATGAGAAAGAGTCGCACTCTCCAAGGGTCTGGTCACACCCCTTCGTCCATTCCTCCAGCCCATTATATTGGGCCCTCAGGAGCATCACCTCTTGGGATCGACTTCTCTTGAGCAGCATGGTACCACAGCACGATGGAGCCAGGCCCCTAACAGCCCTTAAGTCTGCTACCTACTCATCACAGACAGGTATCTCAATGATACCATTTCCCTTCTGATGACTGAATTTCATTTCACCTTTTATCACCCATTCAAACAGTTCACGTATTCTAAAATGTCTAGTTACTATTTCTACCTTGCCTCATGAGCTTATTTGACTTTCTTTTTCTGTGATGAACTTATACATCTTCCCTCTCAGCCTGCACAAGTCTACAAATGTGCCTCATGTCTCAAAGGAGTAACTATTCCAAGAACTCAAGACCTTAAATGAAAAAAAGGGTCTTCCATTTATTTAAAAATACATAATTGCTGCTTCTCCTGAGATATTTTTACAGTGTGTCCCTGGAGGAGGAATTCCAGCTGATGGCCCAATGCAGGGCAGAGGCCCATAGACAGACAGTCTGGCTCCAATTTATGCTCTGTGCTAACATGGCTAATAGGCGTTAGTATTTTGATTTAGAGAAGTGCTGTATTTGATCCTGACTTGGTTATACACTGGTAACATCTGGCTTAGAGTCACACATTTAAAGGCCAAGTGCTATTTATTTTCTTCATTTTCCTCTCCTCTCTGGATTCAATAAAATGTCTTGAGACTAGTTTCATTATTTTGATAGAGTTTTTAGTACACAAAATAAAGTGGCAGAAGTTCAATTTGCCCCACATTAAATGATGTTGTAGACACTTTTAACCTTCTGGCACTATTATATATTTATAATATGCATCAGAGCTTCCACAAAACCCTCTTAGCACTTCTGTTATTTTACCTTTCCCCCTCTATCAAAGTTTTTGCTCTCACTTCATTTTATACCCCAAACTCAACACTCACTACAGTTAAACATAAAAAAGCAGCAGTTTCTGGTTCATAAGGTGCCCAATAATTCTACAAACATCCAATGAAAATGAGCAAACATCTCCGTTAAAAAAAAAAAAAAGAAAGAAAAAAGAAACATTGGGTCTAGTCCAAAAGTATATTTCACTCTCAAATGCCTGATAAAATGGTGGAATTACAGGCACTGCAGCTCCTTCCCAGTAGTTTGGCAACACAGGGGGTACCCAAATTCACAGAGACATTGCCAAGGCTACACCCACCAAATGCCCAGTCATCTTTTTTGGATTCTTAGATCCATGCGTCCTGTAGCTGGAAAAATGTGGTCCTGTAATTTGCTTACTTAGAATTAGCTGTCCCAGTGACTTAGTAAGCTGGAGAAAACAAAGAGTAAAATTAGATATTTGAAAAGAAGCCCTCACCAGACATTCACTGAGAAACAAGATCGCCATCTCTCTTACAGGCATGGTTTTCCTTGGCTTAGGACATGACGATCCCTCACCTTCTCTGCCAAGCCTTTGGCATGGCTGACGAAACACCTCCCTTTCAGCAGGCCTTGCTCTCTGGAACCCTTAGGAAAATGCAGCCAGTTCACACTCTGAAAACCTCAAACCTAAACTTTCCCAGTGAACAGATGAGATTTTGCCAAAATGCTTACTCAGTCCTGGCTAACACAGTGTGTGATGTGGAACTGCCACAGCTTGAAAAACAAATGGACAGCCCTCCCGGTGCCATGGGTTTGCATTCCAGTGCAGTGCTCAAATACAGTTTTCATCGTACTATACGCTAGGCTTGCTAGCTAAAGGATTCTTTCCCCCACCCCTGCCTTTTTTTTTTTTTAACATTGTTTGCATGCTTATCAGATGTGCAGAATGCATTCTTCATGGATTTCCTCTCACTGTTTGGGTAGCATAGAGAGTTACGTACTTCAGAAGCATGGAATCGATGAAAGTAGCAATTAAACAAGAACAGTATGTTTTCTCCCATTCTCATAAATCTGATCTGTAAATGCAAAGAATGTGAAGAATGAACAGAAGAAATTCAGTCATTTTATTTAAAACTTAAAAAGAAAAGTAGGCAAATCATAGGATAAGAGTTGAACCCACCTGGTTTCCAGAAGGAGAAAACCTTTAAATAAGGTATTTCTGAACCCTCATCTGAAATATATAGCTTTAGGGCAGTAATCATCAGAAACATAACTGAGCAATGTGGAGCTCAGTTTTACTGTCTTGCATCAGTGAACATTCCTCAAGAGCATAGAGCGTCACTAATGGAATTATGTTTTCATGCTATAATTACATTTGATTTTTCCTGATATTTCTGTAGATGTTTTGTTCATGGTTCCATGACTAGGCAGAATACTTGCAAGTTTTCTATGTCCTCTGCCTATCCAACACGCACCCTTCAAAAAACAAAAAAGAGAGACAATGGGAATTTTTAACAACAACGAATAACAGGCAAAATGCATGTTAAAAAAAAATGTATCCAACCTTCAAAAACTTGTATATAACAAAAACATGAAAAGTAACAAAAGAAATAATAAAAAAGAATTTGGGGCGAGATAGTGGTACAGTGGTAAAACACTTTGCAGGACTGACTCATGTGGAAAGGTTTGTGTCTGAAGACTTCCCTGAGTACGCTGGGTGTGGTGTGTCCATGATCTAGTACTGACTGAAGCTGAAGGAGGCTCACAGCATTGGGGCACTATCACTCTGCCTCTGCCTCTGTCTCTGTCTCTGTTTCTCTGTTTCTTTTGCTCAAGAAAGAAATCAACTTTTTTAAAAGGGGGGAGAGGAAGAATGTCATAGTTACAGGAAACAAATCAAGGGATTCTTTCTGAGTTCTGAAATTCCTTAAGACACAAAACAGACAATAATTTTGTTCTTATTTTCGAATGAAAATTTGTTTGATTTGATCTTTGGGAATGTTCCCCCAACTGTTCCTGTCATGGGAAGACCAATGAATCAGGCAGTAGAGGCAAGTTGACCGGTGGATGCAACACTAGGATTCCAACCAGTACGTGAGCAGTCAACAAAGTAACTCATAAATTTTAAAAAATTTAAAAATGAAATCTGTTGGGAATCCAATGAGATTCCCTAGCTATGAAATCCATAGGAATCTTCAGTGAGGAGATGTAAACAGTTAGAAAACTATGTTGAAAACATATTATTGGGACCAGCAATTAACGTAATGGCTATGTCGCTGGACTCCCATGTAGTCAACCATGGTTAGAGTCCCAGATCCAGTGGCTTAAAACTCATGCCGGGCATGTGTGCGTGCGTGCCCAAGATCCCGAGAGGAGAATGCAGGAGAAGGGATTGCAGTATGGCCATGCCCCCTGGGGGACTGATTTCTCGCTGCTTTCTATCTCTCTCTCTGCCTTTCTGGCGAATGCACGCACCCTGTAGCAAAAACTTCTCAAAAGAAAAAAAAAAAAAAAGAAAGAAAAGGAAAGAAAGAAAACATATTATTGTCGAATCTTCATCTTCTGCATGGAGTTTTCATTTTTCTCTACCCATGTCAACTGGCCTTTAGCACTCATTTCCTATTTCTTACCGTGCAATTTCTGTTCTCTAGGTTTTAATGGCTACAAGATGCAGGGTTAACACTTTCAATGTATTTACACTTGTTGAGGGTTTTCTTCCATTTTGGCATAAGGAAATCTAGGAATGAAATTGTTTGTTGTCCAGTTGGTTTGGAATGAAGAGGGGCTTCTACTTGTGACTGGTATCAGTTTGGAGTTATAGATAAATAGTGCTTGGCCTGACCTGGGTTATGTGTTCTTATCATACATCAAAGACAAGTTAGTATTCATTTTCCCTAGTTTAAATACATTTCTTGAAATGCCATTTATTAGGATGTTGAAAACACAATTTCATTTCTCTCTTCTCAAATCCCTACAATCTGGCTCCTGTCCCAGCCACTCAACTCAAATCACCCTGAGGTCTTCCAAAATAATTTCTCAGCCAAAACCAATAGTATCCTTCTAGACATATCGACTTTATTCAAAACCATATTCTCCCTGCCAATACCCATCTGGTCTAAAATTCTAAGGATTTGTCCCTTCCATGTTTTGTTTTTCTTATCTCCAGAGTCACCTATTGCAGTTCTCTTTAAACAATCATTCCTGTTTTGATCATTTTAACATATATTTGTGCATGAACTACTTCCCCTAACACTAACCCTGAACTCCACTTTTTAAGTAGACGCCAGTCCTTCCTTCAGCTGCAGCTAATCATGATAAAGTAACAACTCTGATCTTGATTCTAAGCTCTTTGCTGCTGCTTAATATCTTGGCTTCTGTAAACAAAAACTGAGTCATTTTCACTCCTTCCTAAACCCTTATTTTCATTAAACCTTTAAAAGCAAATGTTTTCCACCTAGCTTACATTTCCTGAATTAGTGTTCTTTTTGTTAACTTGGACCATTCTCTCTTCAACCTACTCAAATACAACTTAGACCCAACTATATGTGCATATGTAGTGAAAATTCCTATGACTTTGTTAATGAAAATGCAATAAGTAAAAGTGGGGGTTGCACTAACCTTTGCAAGCTGTTCTCATCCCCACCTCAAGACATTCTGTGCTCTAACCCAAACACCCAGTTGGTCTGTTTCTCTTCCTTTCCTATTTCTGTCTATTATTTGTTGTCATTCTTAAAGGGATGTACTTTCCCCCTTTTATAATAAGTTTGCTGCATTCTTCAGTACCCCACTCAATACCTTTCTTTAAAAGACTTTCATGGAGTATATATAAACTGCGTCATATGACTTTCTTCCTCCTCCTCTCATAAATATATGGCTTCAAGTGAAAATTTATCCTGAGTCACCTATGGGTGTATAAATGCCTGCAAATTCGCACACATATATATGGACATTTGATAAGTCTCAACCTTTTGGAAAGGTACCTTTTCAGATAATTGGGAAGCTTTGGTAAAAATTTGTAGTTTCCTCTTCCCACTTCCCACAGTAATACAGATTTGAAATATTTTAAGAGTATTCATTTATTTCTTTATGAGAGAGAGAGACAGGGAGAGATGGGACACTTACAATAGAGTCTCCATGCTATGATCCATTCCCATCCTCAGGAGCCAGCATCATGGGCGTGTGGACATGTGCACAGAACATGCACAGGGGGACATAGGGATATGAGCCCGATGTGCATTTCAGAGCATTCCATTAGTGCTGCACCACCATGGCCAGTCCTTCAGATATTTTTAGTAATTACTGTGGTTACTGAAATTTTACCTCATTATGCATGTCTTTTTTTCCCCCCCAGGATCCTCCCATGGCTGTAACTCTTGGACTCCGAATGGAGGAAATGATTTTTAATCTTGCTGATACACATTTGTTTTTTAATGACTTAGAGGTAAGAATTTTAGAAGTAAAGAATAGCATCTAACACTCAAGTTCTGAAAATGGTTTCTATGTGTGCAAATAACCTTGAGAAAATGCAAAGATAGAAATTTAGCTCAAGAAGACTCTACAGTTCTTGTCAAGATTGTACATACATTGATAAACAGGAAGCCGAATTGTGTTTCCAAATAATATATATGTACTGGCACCTATTTTAGAACAGAAATGTGTGACAAAAGAGCATGGTCCAGTTGCCATTTCATACTGTAGCCTACACCCCCCCACCCTCCAGTGTCGCTCCTGGTTCTTTAAGGGTCTCAATCACAACCCGTTTGCTGTCTTAGGAATCAACATTATCTATTCCAGTATGCTGTTTAGGTTCATCACTAGACCATAATTACAGATACTTTTCTTGGTGATAGCATGGACCATTAAATTTTTTGCAGAAAATATGAAATCTTACTTTAGACAATGTTGTCATTCCTTTTTTCCTCCCTGTCTGGATAAAAGAGTGCTAAAGCTGTTTACCCATCTGGTCTAAAATTCTAAGGATGTGTCCATTATTTTGCCATTTACTTTCTCTTTTTTCAAATTTACTTTTTTGTGTCCATCCTCAAAAAGCAATCAGTACAAGTGTCCAAATAGCCAGCCAGAGAAAGCAGAACTAAAAACAAAACAAGACCAAAAAGAATAGTCAGAAAAAATCAGCCTTAGAGTAGCTGTTTACGTACTGTCTAATCTGGGTTACTAGCCATTCTGATAATAGTACTTGAAATAATTTAATAATTTAGACACTGGGCATATACAGTTCTCAGTCAAACCAAACTATACTTAAATAGATTCCATTCTCCTCTAGGGATTTTGAAGATGCACATACATGTACCAAGCATAATATTCAAGGCTCCGGGTCTGGGATTCAAACTGCAGTCAGCCATGTGGGAATCTAGTGCCTTAACCATCATGCCACCTGCTGGCCTTGAGAATTTTTTTTTTTAATGTCATTGTTAAGTGTTGTGTTGTTGTTTGTTTTTGATTTTGTTTTTGTTTTATCTCATAGCTTCACAATGAAATAAAAGTATTTATCTGTAATTACGCTATGAATGAAGAGTGAGATTTTTACTACTAAACCCCCACCTTGATGTAGACATTTTATGTTGGACTTTCCATTCATTAATTAGCAGTGCTTTGAAACATATATGTTTATCATATTATTTTTGTAGGATCCACAGCACAAAAAATCATGTCCAGGGACCAGCAGTTAGCGTAATGGCTATGTTGCTGGACTCCCACGTAGTCGATTGCGGTTCGAGTCCCGCACCCAGTTGCTTAAACTCATGCCGGGCGCGTGTG
Organism: Tupaia belangeri chinensis; assembly: GCF_000334495.1. NCBI lineage: Eukaryota > Metazoa > Chordata > Mammalia > Scandentia > Tupaiidae > Tupaia > Tupaia belangeri. The sequence goes on from NW_006159583.1 coordinate 6,757,909, forward strand.
CATGCATGCCCAAGATCCTGAGAGGAGAAAGGAGGAGAAGGGATTGTGGTGTGGCCATCCCTCCTTGGGGGTAATTTCTCACTTCCTGTCTCTGTTTTTCTCTGTCTTTCTGGCGTACACACGCATCCTATAGCAAAAAAAAAAAAAAAAAAACTCGCAAAAAAAAAAATCATGTCCAGATTTACCAGGTGACTAAGTACTTAAACTGAGAATTGAAGCAGGTGTACCTAGCACCAGAGCATATCTTTTGCTCCCCAATATCATGCTGAAATTAAAAGAAATGTGTGCAAAAGGAAAGCTAAGTTAGCTGAACGACTTAAAGAAGTTTTTAAAATAGACAAGGTCTTTGATCTGCTTAGAGTTACATTTGAGACATCAGAGTACGTATGAGAGGTCCAGTTTATGTCATAAGTGTATGTACTGAAAATCCGTGTAATGGCATTGTGAAAAGTCAGTGGCTTAACCACATAAAAACATTAGTATCTTTCTAGCATATGCTTTATTTTTTTTCTTTAATGGACAACAAAAAAGCTAAATATTTCTAGGTAAATTTTCTAGTGTTAAATAAAAAATAATAATCATATGTCTAAAAACTGATTGAAATTAATACTGCTACTTATTACTGTCTAGTATACAGAATGGTTTTTGTATATACCTGATAATAGGAAACATATTTTAATCTTTTAGGAGCTTGAATTTCTTACATACGCTGATAACTTCCTAGATTCATTTTTCAGTTTGTCATTATGGCTGAGTCTCATGCTAAAGAGCATCATAAGTCCTTTCAAAGATGTAAAAAGAAAAATGAAATTTTATGTGGTTTTTAATCCAAGTTTTATAGTACATATTTCCTCTGGTTAATTATTCTTTACTGTAAATAAATGGAATAAAAGAATTTGTAGCTTTTTAGTGTTACATTAGAAGCCAGATGGAATAAATTTACTACTCAACTTTTAATAGAACATTAAGATGATATAGTGAAGGTACCATATGACAAATTCATAGATAGTTTTGAAATGAATATTGGTATAATGAAAATATGCTCTGATCATTGATGGTGCTTTGAGACCATTTATTTTAGTTTAGATAATATATACATATATCTGTAAAAACATATTTGTAAGACATATATATGTGTGTAATATATATGTATGTATGTATGTATGTATGTATCATATATATATTTTAAATACCTAGCACGTTATCTGGTAGAAATTATTAACTGAGAAAATACTGGTATTCACTTTCTCTTTTCTGATTATGGCTTTTTAGTTGTATTTTTAAATTGGATAAAAATTTTATTTGACTCAAGCCTTAAATCTTAGCTATTTTACAATACTGTACTTAAGCAATTAAACAATTGAGTATCAGCATACAAATTAATTGAACTTTCTTTACATGTGCACATACACACACATACATGTGTTTACACACCCAGTTGAAGTGCCTGAAGAAACTCAAAGATTTATTACTGACTTAAGATAAACAAGCACTAAACTAATAAAATCTGAGCACTGTTTTTCAAAATCATTCAGCATAAACACACCCACTGTCTTTCTGCACCTGACTTTGAACCTCAGTTCCACTTTCACATAATTCACATCTTTATATTTTATAATCCTCTTACAACCAATGAATACTTTGGGTTCTATAAGTGGAATTAAGTCGTTATTTTTGCTTCTGACAAAGAAAAGAATTCTCTAAGAGAGTAACTCCACCATTACGTTATTATGGTTTTCTTCTCATACATTTAGTCTTGTAGAGTTTTTTTAGCCTAAAAAATCTAATTTGAGACTCAAATCCTTCAATAAATACCACAACATATGCAGTAACAGCTGCTCTTTACATAATTCCTTAAAAGATACAATTTTAAATCCTCCTAATGGATACTTCACTACATCCTGCTCAACTGCAGAGAAGGCACATGCTCACACTACACCCATAAAAAAAAAGAATACTCTCTGTTTAAATAAAACTTTTTTTCAGTTAGAATAACTTCCAGTGGAAAGCACTAGGGAGTTTGGGATCACACAAGTCAGGAAAGACTTCTGTGCATTATAACTGATACAAATCAGTGATAATATTGTGGTCACCTTATAAGACAAAATTAAAACATTTAAAATTTGTATGAGAATTATTTCAGATGTTTGAGGTCGTCTACTGAAACTCGTTAGAACCAAAGAATTACAGTGTCTTTAGTATTCCTGCTTTGGGTCAAAACCATTCTCGCAAAGTTCCTCAGAGTAAAAGCTAATTGAAGAACAATTATTTAGCTTTCCTTAAAAATGTAAGTAATGGAAGTTCAGGTTTCTTTCACTGGACTGTAATCCTCAGGCAACTGTCCAGAATCAACAAGCATAGTTAACTAGGCATAAATTTAAAAGAGAAGTTAGATTTGGAAAAACCTCAAATATAACTTCAGATATCACGCTCATGGTCCAGTAAGTTTGATATACTGTTGTCCTCCAGAGTAAGAAATAAAATTTCGGGCAACCTATATACAAATTAATCATCTGAGTTAATATTTAAAATGTCAGAGGAATTTCTCTAAAAATCAGGACAGGCAAGAATTCAAAATAGAAGTGACTTCTGATTGCCAGGGTAACTCACGAGGATTTCTCCATCTCCCTTTTTGGATATCTTTAGTTTGTTTAAAAGAGAGTTGTGGAAATTATTTACATGCAGAGAGATTTTAGAACTTCTATAACTTGGGCACCTTTCTGAGATGCCATTTCAACAGTGATTGGTTTCAGTCTACATACTTTTGAAGAATGTCACTACCTGTAAATAAGAAATAATACTGTCATCCAGAACTACACTAGTGCCTCCGTGTTCTGAGGGGCCTGTATTCCAGCTTTCATACTGACTTGTAAGAAGCCCTACAACCTCTCCTTTAATGCCCAATTCAATGCTACTACTGTTGCTTCTAATACTTTTACATGAGATTTTTTTTTTCTGGAACCGTAATGCCTCCTTTAGTTGTAGTTTGGATTCCACTCCTTCCTCTTTTTCTCCTTCTCTTGCTTCCTTCCTTTTTCTTTCTTCTTTCCTCCCTTCCTTCTGCTAGAGGGCATGTGTGTGTAAGAGAGAGAAAGAGAGAAAACACCCCCAATAGACCCTGGTCACATCATAATCCTTTTTCCTCCAATTCTATCAGAGTCCTGGGTACACATGTACATGTACCTGGCATGTGTTTTAAGTTGCCAGGGTAAGCACTCAAACTCATAGTGCTTCACTGCTGCACTGTGGGGCCAGCCCAGCTGCACTGGTTTGGATCAGTATTTGGTGTAAGGTGGGAAGATTTTGTAAGTGCCTATTCCATCATGATTTGGGAAGACTTAGCTCCTACTCTGCTCTCTGCCCCACCCCTGCTAGAAATATCATCTTATAGCCTTCCCCATCTAGAATATTATTATGTTATAAGCAACATAATCTTCTGTTAGAAAATTCAAATTATTGTGGTAATCCTGTTAAGAATGATCATTTGTCTAAGCTTCTGCCATTTACTTAGAAAAGGATTGTGTAATTATCCGATACTGGATTGCAACTTATGTGGGAAGTATAGCCTCCTGAACCAAATACCTTATGCAGGGAATTTCCATCAGATTAAATTTTCTGGGCTCTTGTGACTGTAAGTAGAGGTTTTTTTCAAAAATGACTGAATTTTTGATTTATGTAAATTATATGAATTTAAAAATTTTATTTTCTTAGATTTTCAAGTTATATACAAAAATTTTACTCATCGGTGTCAGTCAACTAGATTGTCTTCATACTAAAACAAGATTAATAGACTGTGTAGAAAGCCAGGCACTGGATTACATGTTAAATATTTGATGACCAGATCCTTTCGAGTCTTATAGTGAATATATATTGGGCTGTCAGAAAAGTCATGACACATTTTTATATAGAAAAACAGAAAAAAATATGTCAAGATTTTTCCAACAACCCAATAGTAAGTAGTAACTAATACTCCATATTAAGTATGGCATTTTTCAGATAGAATTCTTTTTAACTTGATTTCGAGAGCCAGCAGGTGGCATGGTAGTTAAGGCACTAGACTTCCACGTGGTTGACTGCAGTTTGAATCTCAGACCCGGGGCTTGAAAAACACACCAAGCTGTGTGCATGTGTGCCCAGAGGAGAGTGAAGAAGAAGGGATTGTATCATGGTCATCCTCTCTGGGGAGTGATTTCTCACTTCCTTATCTGTTTCTCTCTCCGGTGAACAAACATACACTATGGCATAGCAGTTACATTGTTGGACTTCCACATGGGCAACTGCAATTTGAGTCTCAGACCTAGTAGTTTGAAACTCATGCACATGTGCGTGCATGCCCAAAATCTCAGGAGTAGAGTGGAGAAGAAGGGATTGCGGCATGGCCATGCCCCCATGGGGTGATTTCTCACTTTCCCTCTCACTGGCTCTGTCTCTTTCTCTCTAGTGAGCTCATATGACCTAAGGCAAAAAAAAATCTTAAAAAAAAAAAAAAAAAACCTGAAAAAAAATTGATTTTGAGTGGTATGCACTCATAGGTATACAGTCAGATCTATATGATTAAAATAATTTGAGGGAAACAAAAGAGTACCAGGAGGCTAAGTAATACTTATTCTGGGGCTTAATTTATTTAACTGTACTTATTTATTATAAATTATAAAATTTATTCTGTATTAAATATTTATCTTTATTCTGAAAACTAGTTACTTCAATTCCATAGCCAAATTTTACCTACAAATTATGTAATATTTTACTGGAATGTGCAGATTTATTGGACAGCACAGAGTAAGACTTTTGAGAACAGTAAAGAATCCTTATTCAGCATCATTATCACTAGCTGGGAGCATATAATAGCATAATATCATATCAGTTATATGGTTATACTTACCTAGAGTTTCTATGGTTATTAACATTTTTGAGGGTTAAAGAATCAGGACTTTGGGGTCAGCAGGTGATGCAGCGGTTAAGTCATTGGACTTCTACATCTCCAACTGCGGTTTGAGTCCCAAACCCAGTAGCTTGAAAGTGATACCAGGCAGGGACCAGCTGTTAGCGTAATGGCTATGTCACTGGACTCCCATGTAGTCGACTGCGGTTCGTGTCCCGGACCCAGTGGCTTAAAACTCATGCTGGGCGCATGTGTGTGCATGCCCAAGATCCCGAGAGGAGAATGGAGGAAAAGGGATTGCGGTGTGGCCATCCCCCCTGGGGGGTGATTTCTCACTTTCTGTCTCTCTGTCTCTCTCTGTCTGGCGAGCGCACGTGCCCTATAGCAAAAACCTCTTAAAAAAAAAAGATATAAAAAAATGTAATACCAGGCACATGTGTGTGAGTGCCCAGGATCCCAGGAGAATGGAGAAGGGATTGGTGTGTGACCATCCCCTCTCCCAAAAGGAAAAACATCAGGACCTTAAAATAACACCAGCATTATTCTTCCATGGTATCTCTGGTCTAGCAAGAAGCAGGATGTCATGGAACCAACCACCATAATCTGAGGTCAGACCCCTTCTGTTCCCATTCAACAAATAATAAATATTAGCAACCCCTCGAGGTGTGCAGACTAAACAAGTTTTGAATATCTTCAGACTAGCTTGATTTGGATGTGCACAACAGAAATGGCTAAAAGGAAACCCAAATGATTTATGAATGTTCAAAGGAGAGTTTATTGTCAGTAGTTTTAAAATTAACATTATTTTTAAAATATCTCTAAAGAAATCCTTATGCTACATGTTTTCTGATCCCTTTTTATGACATTGTTCTGGATTTCGATCTTACGGAACAGAAATGTGCTATTTCCTGGTACAAGAAAACAAGCAGGAGATGGTGGGATGGATGAGTAAATGCCGCCATCTCCTGGCCATACTCTAATAGAATGGAAAGATGGGAAACAATGTAACAGCATCGTTTGAAAAGCAAATAACTTTTCCAATGTTTTTAACAGGAGTGTGATCAAGTGCACATAGATGATGTGTCCTCTGATGATAATGGGCAGGACTTAAGGTAAGCCATGCCTTTCAGTATGCTTTTTCCTGCAGAAATTCAGCTCTGGAGTTTTGCACATGTAATTATTTCTTTTATTTCTTTTTAATGTATTTTGGGTGTTGCAGTACCTACAGTTTTGCAACTGATGGCTTCCATGCAGCTGCAAGTAGTGCAAACCTTTGTTTGCCAACAGGTGTAAGAGGGGGAGTCGACTGGATGAGGAAGTTGGCTTTTCGTTATAGAAGAGTAAAAGAATTATATAACACCTACAAGAACAATGTCGGAGGTATGTGTGGCTTTTGTAATCTAATGAAGGTACTCTGGGTATAGGCAGAATTCGAACTGTGGTTTCATGTTAGAGACCATCCTATTGTAAAATAAATTAGCAAAAGCTCAGGTTAAATTATATTGAACCAGAATTTTAAGTTTCTCAGAATCAGTGGGGGAAAATTTAACTGCAAAGTATAACATGCTTGGGATTTTTAAATTTTTTTTAATTGCCAGAGTCTGTGAGCACTCACTAAAGAGGGACAGAGGGAGGGGGAGAAAACACTCCCTAATGGGGTATGGCCATAGTGCAGGCCTCGCTCCTCCATTCCTCTACCCTGTCAAGATTTGGGTCACATCACATACATGCCTAGCATGTTTTTCAAACTCCCAAAGCCAGAAACTAAACCGCGTGGTCAGCCATGTGAGATCAGGCTCCTTTAATCATGAGGCTAGAGGGCCAGCCTCAATTGGGAGCTCTTTGTGAAATGTACTTAGATATTTGGTCAATATTAACATTAAGGGCATTTAGTTTACTCTTCATCAGCTGGTGCTTGGGACATTATCAGTAATAACCAGACAGGAAGAACTGACCAGTCGAAGAAGATTTTCTAAAGAAGAGATTCCTATTCATTGACAGAGAGAGTGGTTAGTAAGCATTACCCTTCTGGAATCCTATCATTTTAACTATATGTGTTTCCAGTATTCTGAAATATAATTTAAATAAGAAATCTTCCTTTTTAAAGGATTTACATAATCTTGTTTAGTTGTAAAATGAAGAACTGGCTATTTTAAAATTTTTAATTAGGTTCCTGCCTCTTCTTATTTTAACACCAATGTATTTTACCACTGTTGTCTAAAACTGCATTATTCACTTCGGATTTTAAACACAATTATTTATTTATTTAGAGAATAAACTTTCTATTATAGCCTTAGCACTAATGTGAGGAACATTGTTAACAGCTGTATATGATAATGCCATCCTTACTATTCCATCATGGAAATTATTGTGATTGAATTATTAAGAAGCAGCATTTTCAGGCAGTCAGATGTTTGGGGGTTTTGTCCCTAGGCTGGCAGAGCCTGACTACTCCTCCATACCTGATATACCTCAGTCTCCCCTGGGACCCAGGCAGGGGAGTTTCAAAGCTCTCTTGGTAGTTGGCATGCACTGCATCAGACGAAGTTCAGGGAGGACACAGAACCTTTTATTCCCAATACCTAGTCCTAGTTAGTTAGGACTAACACTTTGCAGCATTTTATTCCCAGTAGTCCTCGTACCTGGCATCTAGTAGTTGTTCCATAAATACTTGTTGAGTGAGTGAGTGAGTGGATAATCAGTTCCAAAATAAGAGATAAGTATTGATATAAATCTGCATCTCTCTCCATTTCTTTTTTTTATAATACTTGTAAAAATAGTTTGTTTTTTCATTTTTTTAAGATTTTTTTGTTTTTATTTATTTTTTATTTTTAATTTTTTGTACATTGAATCACTGTATATTGTTACAGCATGCAAAATGAATTTTCCTAGCACTAATACACTGCATTACTCCAGTTAAAGATAGTATTATACATGCTATCATCAACAGATAATTTTTCACCTTTGTGTTCGTTCCTTAAATGCTTTCCTTCTTTCTTCCCCCCTTGATTCCCATCCTTTTTATTTTTTTAAATGTGAAATTCTTTTTTTTTCCATTTTTTCCTTTATTTTTATTTTTTATTTCATTTTATTTTATATATTCACTCACATTAATATTTGTCTTACAAAATGGATATTTCAACAGGTGAATATTTCTCCCTAGTACAGTTGATAAAACTACAAAACATCTTCAACAGATACCACATTTCTTTGTGCCATTAATGCTTTTCTTCCCTATTTTTCCCCTAAATGTCCTTTCTCAGACCCTCCTCTTTCACACACACTGTATCTCTCCATTTCTGATCGAAACTGAAATAAAAATAATCTGTACAAGACAGAAAGGAAGCCAAACGAAATTCTCCTTTCAAAATATTGGTCTGATTCTGCCTTGCTTTTCGGTGCTGCAGGACTCCTTGGCCCTGCCAAGAGGGATGCATGGCTACAGTTAAGAGCAGAGATTGAAGGTCTGACAGACTCCTGGCTAACAAATGCACTTAAGTCTTTATCGATTATTAGCACTAGGTAAGTGGGATTGTTGTCCTTTCTATGTTTATTGTATTGAAGAATTTAGTTCAAAGCATGACCTGATACAAATGTTTTCATTCCTAAACTATTTTAGAGTTTAAGAGGACCTAATAATTCAGGGCCCAATAATTTTCTATTTCTGTGTACGTGTGTGTGTGGGCGGGGGGGGAGAGGGAAGAGAATTATTGCTTCTCAGAATCACCAAGAGACCCCCATCTCTCCACCCGTCTCTCCACCCATCTCTTCACCCTTCTTTCCTCATAACCACTGATGGTCCCCACTGTGAGGATACATGACTTCTAAGGGAAAAGAAAGAACACTCTGTTCTTGGCAAAGTACAAGGGGTGATGGCTACAATAAAAGTTCTGTTTTACAGAGAATTAGGTCTCTTAGGCAATAATAGATAATAATAAAATGTAAATGTATCAGAAAATCAAATTTTTTGACAAAAAATTGAACTTTTGTGTTGTTTAAACTAGAGTAAAATTGTGGCTTTTATGTAGGTAACAGTATTAACTAGCCTAATAAACATTGGAGCACCATGTGCTGTAAATGCTAGCTCATAAAATAATGTAAATCTGGAAAGCGATTGCTAGTGAGAAAGAGAGGTATTGTTCTTCTGTCCTATTCTGTAGTTTTATTTCTGAGTTAGAGGAATAAATAAAAGCCTGCTTAGAAAATCTGTGAGTAAGACATCATTCAGAGAAAGATTATGTGAATGGATTTGAATCAGAACACAGAAAAACCTTGACAGGGTGAAAAGGAGAGTCCCATATTAAGAATATGCAAGTACATGAGTATGTGCCAATCTTGCGGAAGGCTCCTGACCACATGACAAGATCAGACCCTGCATTGATAGCGGGAAATCTAAAAGGAGAGTGGAAAGGAAAGCAGCTTTCTGTGTGTGACTGGGGAAGCCACAGCAGAATTCTTTGCTCAGTTCTGGGCACTGCATTCCAGGAAAGGCCGTTGCAGAGCTGAAGCATCCTATGTCCAGAGGAGTAGCCAGAGAAGTTTAGGCAATCGAAGCCACATTTAAATAGTCGATAGGAGGAGGCCAAAAGTGAAGCCAGAAGAGTCATGTGTGGAGCAAGATTACCAATTACAGCTGTTTGAGATGTTAGGCTGAAAATAAGATTTCACCCCGTGTCTATAAAGGAAAGAATTAGCACCAATGAGTAGAACTCCTCGAAAAAGAGATTCTGGTTGCATGTAAAAAAGAGCTGTTTTAACAATGAAAGCTGTTTGCAGTCTTGTGATCTCTGAAGCTGGTAACAGGGAGACCAAAGGTCAGGGCAGCTGGAACACAAGGACTCCTGAGCCCCTGAAACTGTGTGGAAAATGTAATGAAATGTGTATATCTCTGAGGAGAAGCCACTGGCTTTCATTATTTAAAAAAGATGTCTCTTATATAGTTAAAAAATACTATTACATTATTATATAGAATATATATA
>NW_006159583.1:6777488-6779042 GCF_000334495.1 Tupaia belangeri chinensis
TGTGTGTGTGTGTATATATATATATATATATATATATATATATATATATATATATATATATAAAATTACATTTAATATTGTATGTACAGAGTAAGTAGGCTTAAACCAAATGAGGACTTTGTGATTTCAAGAAACAAGCAAAGGTATGACAAAGGAAGGGAAGAGAAAAAGTCACTACATATTGGCTAGTTAAATGCTATAAATTTGCTGTGATTCATGTATGCAGTCATGCCTTGTTTAATGATTGGAATACATTCTGAGAAATGGGACTGGTAACCAGAATACACAAGGAACTGAAGAAGCTGTTTGGAAAAAAGATGATCAAAAAAAAGATGGGAGAAGGAGTTGAAAAAGAAAAAACTCTCTGTAGATAACATATGAATAGCCAAAAGGCATATGAAAAAATGCTCAACATCCCTCGTTGTAAGGGAAATGCAGATCAAAACAACAATGAGGTACCACCGAACACCAGTCAGAATGTCTAAGATTAAAAAAAGCAAAAAAATGATAAGTGTTGGTGGGGATGTGGTGAAAGGGGAACTTTTTTACACTGCTGGTAGGAATGTAAATTGGTCCAGCCACTGTGGAGAAAAATTTGGAGATTCCTCAAAAATCTACAAATAGAACTACCATATGATCCAGCAATCCCATTCCTCAGTGCCTACCCAAAGGACAGAAGAATTCTTCATTGGAAAAGTGCTTGCCCATCGATGTTTGTTGTGGCACTATTCACGATTGTTAAGACATGGAACCAACCCAAATGCCCCCGTACGGATGAATGGATTGAAAAACTGTGGCACATATACTCTATGGAATACTATTTAGCCATAAAAAAAAAAACCCTGGCTTTTGACAGAAAGTAGAAGAATATGCAAGAGTTACTGCTGAGTGAAGCAAGCTAAGTATGAAGGAGAGACATTGTATGTCCCCACTTAATATATACTGAGTGTCTGTCTGCACTCTATAGCTGAAATTGATTGACTAGAAGATATACAAACACAAGAGATGGGTGTGAATGCCAGATGTGGTGCGCGTGGAGGAGTGGGGCCCAGGGAAAGAGACATTTGGAGGAGGGATACATAGGCAGAGCATTGACGGGATAGGGAGGTGTGGTGTTATGTGTTGAAGATATTTTGATCAGCTGGACTGGGGAGAAATGTTCACATACTGAAATGTTCATTTTGTAAGCTAAACAATGTGATTGAATGTATATAAAAATATATATAAAATTTAAAAAAAGAAATACATCCTTAGGTGATTTCATCATTGTGCAGACATTGTAGAGTATACTTAGACCAAACTAGGTAGTACAGCCTACTGCATGTGGTGTAACCTATTATAATCTTATAGAACCACCATGGTGTATGCAGTAGGATGTTGACAGAAATTTCATTATGCAGGACTCACCTGTATTACCATATTGGTAATGTTTACAACGCACCTGGATGTCAGAAAGACAGATGTTTTGTGAATTATATATTAGAAATTTTAGTAAAATTAAGGTACCCTCTAATCCTAACTTTTCTTCTATAAGTGGAGTCTAAAGGCAATCAA
>NW_006159583.1:6779073-6810548 GCF_000334495.1 Tupaia belangeri chinensis
TAGGGAAAATATATACATAGCATTTTATATAATATTTAGAAATAAGCAATCTCGATAACTAATTCCAAAATTAGGGTGCAGCCACATAGAGTAGTTTGCACACATTACATTATGTTTTTCTGGGAGAGAGGAAATATAATATGATTTATACTAATAAGTTTGTGATATAAATGAAGTAGAATATAAAACTGCATGTACTATGATCCTAAGGAAAGAATCTATTTACAAACAGAAACACTGACAGTAAATGCACAGAATGGAGAGTGCAGTTATCGTTGAACAGTTAAATATAATTGATGGTTTTCATTTTTTTCTTTATATTTGTATTATATACGTTTTCTATTATAAATATATACAACATTTTTAATTAAGCAAATAATTAATGTAACTGGGAAAAGAAAGCCTCTTTAGCAAATGGTGTTGAAGAACTTGGTATCCATCTGCAGAAAAATGAAACTAGACCCCTGTATTTCATCATTAATTAGAATTAACTTGAAATTGATTAAAGATTTTAATATAAAGCCTCTAACTACAAAACTACTAATAGAAAACATGAGAGAAACTTTTGAAGACATTGGAGCAGGCATAAGCTAAAAATCTCCCTCACAACAAAGGAAAGTGTAACTAGAGTGAAAAGTCAACACTTGGAATGGGAGAAAGTATTCGCAAATTATTCCTAAGACAAGGGATTGATATCTAGAATATATAGGGAACTCAAGCAGCTCACCCATAAAAAGGTGAATAATTCAATTAAAAGAAAAGTGGATTGATTAAACAACTCTGTAAAAAAGACTTATGAATGGCAAAGAGCCATATGAAAAATATCTTCAAAGTCTCTTGTCATAAGGGAGATGCAAATTAAAATTACAATGAACTATCATTTAACTTCAGTTAGAATGGCTCAGATGAAAAACAAGGAAGGAAGGAAGTGAGGGAGGGAGGGAAAGAAGAAAACAAAGAAAGAGGAAGGAAGGAAGGAAGGAAGGAAGGAAGGAAGGAAAAAAGAAAGAAAGAAGAAATGAAAAAGAAAGAAAAGGAAAGAAAAGAAAGAAAGGAAGAAAGTACGAGAAAGAAAGAAAAGGAAGACAGGCAAGTGCTAGCATGGCTGTGGTAAAAAGAGAACCCTCTTACACTGTTGGTGGGAATATAAAATAGTTCAACCTCTGTGGAAAACAATATGGAGTTTTCTCAAAAACCTGCCAGTAGAAATTCCATAAGACCCAGTAATCCCACTAGGGAAAATATATACATAGCATTTTATATAATATTTAGAAATAAGCAATCTCGATAACTAATTCCAAAATTAGGGTGCAGCCACATAGAGTAGTTTGCACACATTACATTATGTTTTTCTGGGAGAGAGGAAATATAATATGATTTATACTAATAAGTTTGTGATATAAATGAAGTAGAATATAAAACTGCATGTACTATGATCCTAAGGAAAGAATCTATTTACAAACAGAAACACTGACAGTAAATGCACAGAATGGAGAGTGCAGTTATCGTTGAACAGTTAAATATAATTGATGGTTTTCATTTTTTTCTTTATATTTGTATTATATACGTTTTCTATTATAAATATATACAACATTTTTAATTAAGCAAATAAATAATGTAACTGGGAAAAGAAAGCCTCTTTAGCAAATGGTGTTGAAGAACTTGGTATCCATCTGCAGAAAAATGAAACTAGACCCCTGTATTTCATCATTAATTAGAATTAACTTGAAATTGATTAAAGATTTTAATATAAAGCCTCTAACTACAAAACTACTAATAGAAAACATGAGAGAAACTTTTGAAGACATTGGAGCAGGCATAAGCTAAAAATCTCCCTCACAACAAAGGAAAGTGTAACTAGAGTGAAAAGTCAACACTTGGAATGGGAGAAAGTATTCGCAAATTATTCCTAAGACAAGGGATTGATATCTAGAATATATAGGGAACTCAAGCAGCTCACCCATAAAAAGGTGAATAATTCAATTAAAAGAAAAGTGGATTGATTAAACAACTCTGTAAAAAAGACTTATGAATGGCAAAGAGCCATATGAAAAATATCTTCAAAGTCTCTTGTCATAAGGGAGATGCAAATTAAAATTACAATGAACTATCATTTAACTTCAGTTAGAATGGCTCAGATGAAAAACAAGGAAGGAAGGAAGTGAGGGAGGGAGGGAAAGAAGAAAACAAAGAAAGAGGAAGGAAGGAAGGAAGGAAGGAAGGAAGGAAGGAAAAAAGAAAGAAAGAAGAAATGAAAAAGAAAGAAAAGGAAAGAAAAGAAAGAAAGGAAGAAAGTACGAGAAAGAAAGAAAAGGAAGACAGGCAAGTGCTAGCATGGCTGTGGTAAAAAGAGAACCCTCTTACACTGTTGGTGGGAATATAAAATAGTTCAACCTCTGTGGAAAACAATATGGAGTTTTCTCAAAAACCTGCCAGTAGAAATTCCATAAGACCCAGTAATCCCACTTCTTGATATTTACCTAAAGGATAGGAAAACACTTAGAGAGATACCTGCATATCCGTGTTTATTGCAGCATTATTTATCATCGCTAACAAATGGAACCAACTTAAGTGTCCAAAAACTGATGACTGGGTTGAAAACTTGTGGCACATATATATTATGAAATATTGCACAATTATAATGGATGAATATAGAAGAGTTAAGGTTGAGTGAAGTGAGCCAGACTTTGAAAGATCCACATTGCACATCCCAAGTCAGTTTGTACCGAGTGCTATGGCAGAGGATGAGGGACTTGAAAATGTGATAGTAGAGAGAGTGGGTGCAAATGCTAGAGACTGTAAGCAAGGGAGAGTGGACGGTAGAGAGTGGGAGGTGGTAAGTGAGTGTAAACTACAAGGGAGGAAACATTTGACAGATGGAAAAAAAGTTTAAAACAAGAGAAAGAAAAAGAAAAATAGACCATGTTCATTATGAAATTAATTAAATTCTGTTAAATTAAATTCTAGCAGGTTATTTCCAATTGGTCTAATTATATATGCTTATTAAGATTAAAGCATGCATGAAGACATCTCTATTCATTCCAATAACTTTAAAATAACTGTTGTTGTGTCATGTATTTTTATTTATTTATTTATTTTTATTATCATCATAATCTTCTTCATATTACATTGGATTACATATAACTTTACAGTGTATTACATTGCTTTTTCAAAAGGGAATGCCATGCATGTCAGTCAATAGAGACATTAATCTCCCCACTTCATTCAATATCTTTTCTATGTTTTTCCCAATCATTATTATTATTATTATTCTAATTATTTTTAAAACAGTCAATCGCTATTTCTCATTTTGCTTGTAAAAAGACTTTACCCATCATGAAATACTTCTCAGACCAATCTATTTGAGAATACTATACATGTCATCATCAACAGGTAATAAGCCATATCTGTTTCTCACTAACGTCCTGCCTCTCTATTTGTTCTCTTGCTATCTTTCTCTATCTTCTTCTCTTCAACCCCCTCCCCATTCCACACTGTCCTATTCTCTTTAAGTACCTTCACTGCTTCTATGTCCTCCAGTTTTTCGCTCTCTACCATGGAGTGTGGATAGATGGTATATATTGAGTGTATACATACAATATCTTTCTTTCATAGCCTGGCTTACTTCACTCAGCAATAGATCCTCCATATCTGACCACTTTCTATCAAATGCCAGGGTCTTGTTATTTTTTATGGCTAAGTAGTATTCCATAGAGTATATATAGCACACTTTTCCAATCCATTCATCAGTTTGTGGAGTCAGGTATTTTTCATTTGTGTCCTTGATTATAACTTGATTGAATACAAAATAAAAAAATAGTGTAACTCTGAATATCACATATTATAACTGTTGAAAGCTTATCTCAAAACCATATCTCTGAACTCGAAAAGCCTGAGCTTTGTTTCATTTTACCATGTTTTTATACTGTATCATATATCTAGACATGACTTTGAGTAGCATCATGTTTTCATAAAATATTATGTAGAACTTTAAGCGTCACAATATTCTCATGGTTTCTGTATTATTCTTAATAATCTGCTGCTGTTTTGACTGCTGATAAGCAAAATCTGTCAAATATTGAAAGGGGCCATGTGTTATGGAACTTAGAAACCACAATGACAATTTTAAATTTATATGATTTGAGACTATTTAGTACTAGAAGACAAATATGTGTATTTCCTCCCTATTTTAGGAGTAACTGTGTAAATGTCTTGGTAACAACAACCCAACTGATTCCAGCCCTTGCGAAGGTTCTGCTCTATAGTTTAGGAGGTGCTTTCCCCATTGAGAATATTTACAGTGCAACTAAAATAGGTAAGGAAATTATTTTAAACTCTCTATGAAATGTGCTCACGGGTGTTTGGGGGATTTTCTTAATGTCTGTCTCTGCCTCGTTCCCTTTTTCATCAACTTTGCTTTTAGAACATGAAGGAAATTTGGATAAAGTTCAAATAACAAAGTCTTTTGCAACTCATTGTACAATGAACAAAAATTTTATGAGACCTGTTGATTAGTGGAACTGGGAACTCAATATCTGGGTGCTTCTTACTCATTCTACGTATTTCATAGAATATTACAACACATGTTATCTAAATAATATATATCGTTAATAATGCCAGAGTGATAGTACTTAATAGTTGGCTTATATGGAGTATAATGTATCTTGCATATTCAGGAATCTAGATAAAAGATGAAAATGTGATTTCGATATTACAGGGAAATCTCAGATGAACTAAACTAATGAACTCAATTACATAAGTAAATGAATCAGAAACTATAACTGAGAGATTTATAATATGAGTAGCTGAAAATTCCACATTACAAGAAATATGTAGTAACCATCAGCTACAATCTTGTTTATTCAGATATCTATTTGTGGAGCTATTTTTTACTTTAAGTGCATTTTGCAGACTCCAACCTGTAACAAACATTCAAAAGCAAAAACTTCATTGACTCCTGCCATCTTGAAAGAGTTAAAAGAAAACAGTTCATGTATTTCACTGTCAAGGAAATGCCCAGGAAAATAAATGGGTTATTCAGCGTGCCCTAGAGGTCAACAGACGTAGGCTCTGGCAACTTGACAAGAGAAATTCTAAATCCCCAAATCCCCCACCAAAAATAACCCGCCCTGGGCCTTGAGGAGGTCTGACATCAGCTCCGGCAAAAGAATCCCCCAGTTGCAGCTGTTTCATATGTACAGTTAAAGAGAGCCAAACTTTCAAAGTAGATTCCAGATTGCCAGAATTGCCACAATTCAAAGTATGGATAACAGCCTCATACATATATTTAGAAAATTTTGCCAGAAAGCACATGCGCTTGCCAGAGAGAGACAGAGAAAGAGAGAAAGTGAGGAAGCACCCTTCTAAGGAAGGTGACCACACCCGAATCTCCTCCCCACCTCCCCCACCTGTGGGGATTTGGGGCACACACATGAACCTAGTATGTTTCTCAAGGCACTGGGTCTGGGACTCAAAACACACACACACACACACACATATATATATATATGAATTATGTATTTGTGTTAGTAGAGTTAGCATCCAGAACATGATTTTTCTTTCTGACGAATCAAATAATTTTATACCAGAATAAATACTTCTTTTAGTAAGGACAATATTCTTTTCTTATTGGGCAAATTGTTCCTTATATTTAATCTGAAAAAAAAATCTTAATTTTCTCCTTAACCTAGTGATTTTTGGAGTTCTCAGCTGTCAGATTAAGGGAAAAAAATAATAACCATGGCTGAATGGACATTCTGAGAGTGAAATTCAGAGTATAATGCCAGTGTTATAAAAATGAAGAACATGTAGGGATTCCGTGGTAGTTTTCCCATAGTGCAGTCAGAGGACACTAGTGTTAACAGTGCTGAGGCCCATTTGGACAGCACCCTTGGTGCTATTAATCTGTGCAGACTAGCTCCCACCCACTGGAAGAAAGGCATTGTTGACCAAGGTAAATTCACATTTCAGTATTGCCTTTTTCCTTAGAGGTGAACCTTCAATTTTTCATAATAATATTTTCAGCTGAGCTGTCTATATTTTAAAAAATTAATTTGATAAAATTGACTTTTAGAGTTAAACAGATGTTATTAAAACATATAGCTGCCTGTAAAGTTATTCCAATACCCTTTTAATGGAATAAACCATACTAACATTTTCTCCACGTCAGATGATTAACCCTACTCACTTTTTTGAAGTGTGAAACACATTTGTTTAATAATCCATCCTAAATAAGGACTTACGTTGTTTACACATGTGTGTTAATTTCATGAACCCAGAGGCTGTAAGCTAGTCAAGTGATGTTCAAGAGAAATTAACTTAAGACATTATGAATCTTTAGGTTAATGAATGCAATAGCTGGAAGAATAAGCAGTGCATTGTTTTTCAGGCAAGGAAAGCTGTTTTGAGCGTATAGTGTCCAGATTTGGCACTAACATAACTTATGTTGTGATTGGAGATGGCCGAGATGAGGAGCATGCCGCTAACCAGGTAACTTCACTCTGAACATTATCTCATTTATCTTCCAGGAAAAGAAAGTTGCTTTGAACGAATAATGCAAAGGTTTGGCAGAAAAGTAGTATATGTTGTAATTGGGGATGGTGTAGAAGAAGAACAGGCAGCAAAAAAGGTAACCTGTCTCAAACACTGTTGGTGTGATACTTCTAATGCAAGCCTTTTTGTTTGCATTTCTGTAGTTTGGCCCATTGGCAGCTTGACACGTGATTTAAATTTAAAGACGCAAAGCAATAAGAGCATGAAAGGGTCAATACTTACATTCCAGTAAACCATTTGGAGTCTAGCATTTTTTGCCTGTAATTTGATAGGAAAGGCAGAAAATTTTAGTTGTATTTATTTATATGTGTGTGCATAAATATAAACATGTATTTGTGTGGATATGGTGCATTTATGCACTTGTATACAGGCATAAATGACCATACACAATGTATGTAGATAGAGATGATGCAGTGTTAGAATGATGGAAGAAAATAACCATCATTAAGCACATAGCATTTAGCAAGATAAAGTGGTTTAATGAGTTCCATGGAAAAATCATGTGACTGATTCATGAGTCTCATATGCCAAATGGTCCTTCTGAGTGCCTAGAAATAGATATGCTCCATGATGATAAATGCTGAGAATAGATACAGTAGCTGATGAAAGTATGGTTGCAAGGGAGTTTAATAAGTGCTGTTGGGATGGGATGCATTATCCATCTTTTTGTGCCAAATTGTGTTAGAGATGTAGACACAGTGTGCTCATATCTTCTAGGAGTGTCATCTGTTTTGGTGAACCATTAGTATACGGTTGAAGCCAAGCCACTGACTTTAAACATATTTAGATCTCATAGATCTTCATCATTTTTTAAAAGAATTATCTATTATTATTATTTTTTTTATTTGCTATAGGAAATGTGTGCTCAGCAGAGAGAGACAGAGAGAGAGGGAAAGGAGAAAGCAAACCTCCAGGTCCAGGACCCAAACTGTAGTCAGCCACATTAGGAGTCCAGCTCCCCAAGCGCTATGCCACCTGCCGGCCCCCAGGTATTCATAATTTAAATAAGCTTCTTCATCTGGCCCACATTTCTGAAGAAGAAACCAAGGCAATTAACTGGGCTGGACTGAGGTGTATTATCATGCTGGATAAAGTCTCTTTACAATCTAAATGATGTATAGCGATTAAATGTAAAATAATAATAAAAAGGAAGGAGAAGACATTAAATGGTCAGTTTACCTTCAAAAAAGGAATGATATCAGATTTGGCCCCAGACACCAGACTATCAGTTGACAGAACACTAAGATCCACTGTTTCCTTCACTGAATGATAGCAAAATATCATCTGGCCAAGATAAAAGTGATATAATTCATAAAACAAAGCAAAAAGATGAATTTACTTTTTTTTAGAGAGAGATTTTTGCCATAGGGCATGAACATTTGGTGAACAGACAGAGACAGAGAGATAGAAAGTGAGAAATCACCCCCCCCAGGGGGGATGGCCACATCACAGTCCCTTCTCCTCCATTCTCCTCTCAGATCTTGGGCATAGACACACATGCACCCAGTGTGAATTTCAAGCCACCAGGTCGGGACTCAAACCACAGCCAGCCATGAGGGAGTCCAGCAATGTGACCATTATGCCATCTGCTGGTCCCAGTGAATTCATATTTTTACACAATGACATATCAACTTACATTGTTTTACACACAGCAACTATTATTCTTGTTATCCTGTGGAGATTTTTAAATCATCATCTAATGAAGTTTTCACATTTGTATGTGGTAGAGTGTTTACCTTATTTCTGTATTCCACAACAAATCAGCATCAACAGTTTCATAGACAAATTTGTGGCTATAAGAGAAATAGATAGGAAGTGATTTATGTTTCTAATTGATTTGAATCAAGTAAATGGAGAAAGAGAAAGCACCTCTACTTTGGAAGATTTGGCGACAACATTGGCAGCCATACTTGAAACTCTCCATACTTTGCTGTCACAGTAAGAAAACCAGGGCAAGCTCTGCCTCCTACAGAACACTGAGGTCTTTATTCGCAGTGTCAATGACCCAGGAAAGCACACTGGTCCCAAGGACTTTCTGTATGAGAACAGGGCTTCAGCCTCAAGAAATGCAGCTTTCGTTGCTGACTACTACTTGAAATGCTTTCAGTCACACACGATTGAAATATCTTCTGGAGTTTGTTTCCTCAGTCTGTGTAGTTTTGATTTTTTTACATTGGCACCATAATTATGCACAACACATAATAATCATGGCTTCACCCACCTCAGTAAACATTTATGTCTTTTAGCCTAGATGAAGTTCATGTATGTCAGGTCAGAACTAATAAAATTCATTTTGTAATACCAATAGCAGTATATGCCTTTGAGAATGAAACTTACCAAGTCTACTCAAGATATCCATGGAATGAGAGTAGACATGGCATACCCATTATTATACTTTCTGCTTTATACCTAAACCTTCAGGAGAAAAAGGCATGACTCCAAATGGATAAGACTTGCAGATAGAATGCTATTTCCAAATGGTTGTTTATGTAGGTACAGTTTGGTGACGGTGAAGGCTTATAATTCTGATTTTAAACACAGGTGGTTGGTTTCTCTAGTACCCAGATTGCATGTTTTTCTTTGAATGTAGCAGTAATCGCATGTGCAGATATATTAAGTACTATTTTGTTACTACAAATAGATCTGAGCTGAATGAAAAATATGTTACTTCTAGGTAAATTTCGGCTTTAAATTGACCAAAATGTACCTTGATACTTAAAAAATAATCTCTAAGTTTAGGAGTACGAATGAGCAGTTGTGTTCTCCTAGAAAGATATATTGTGAGCTGCATATGTAATTTAAATTTTCTAGAAGCCACTTTTTAAATTATTTAATTCAATTTTATTTATTGTTATAATTATTATTTTATTTGACCAGAGAGAAAAAGAGAGAAAGAGAGAGAAGAAGATTGAGAAAGCAAGCCACCAGGTACAGGACTCAAACCACTATTGGCCATGTGGGAGTCCTGTGTTCCAACCACTCCCTACCACTTGCTGGCCCCTATAAGTCACATTTTTTAAAAAAGTAAGAAAAGACAGGTAGAATTAATTTATTTTCTAGAAGTCACATCTTTTAAAAAGTAGGAAAAAAGTAGAATTAATTTAATAATAAATTCTAATTAAGCCACTGCACCCAAAATATTATTGTCTAAAACTAATCAACATAGTAATATGATGTTTACATTTTTTGTTCCTATTCTTTGAAATTTAGTATGTATGCATTTTAATCTAGCCTAACTATATTTCAAGTGTTCAACACTCACATGTGGCTGGTGGCTCCTATATTTGGCAGCAAAGAATTATATAGCAATAGTCATTATGATGATTAATTTTTTAAATAAAATGTCTTTCCATGTTTTTATACACATACACATATATATTTCCTTTATACACATGAATGCTTATTCAAACATACATACTTTATGAGATGTCATCACTCCAAACTACGAATAATGATTTCTGTCAATTTCTATAGTGCTGTTTTCTTTTTTTAAATTATTGCTTCCAATGGAGTCCTTTCAGATATTTTTTCCCTGAAAAAACCTACTACGTGAAATTTTAATAACACTTATATGCTATATACTGTATGTAGTTTTGTTTTTTTCTTTTGTTTTCTTGATGTTTAGGTTTTTTACATAAGCATATGCACTCATGGAAGAGAGAGAGAGACAGAGAGAGAGGAAAAGTGAGAAATCACCCCTAGAAGGGATAGCCACTCCACAATTCCTTCTCTTCCATTTTCCTCCTGAGATTTTGTGCACAGATGCGTAAGTGTCTGGCATGTTTTTCAATCTGCCAGGTCCAGGACTTGTATCATGATCAGCCCTATGGGAATCTAGCACCTTAACCACCATACCCTTTGCTGGCCCATATATTTATTTTTAATTGTCATATGTTACAAGCAGTCATCAGAAGGCTAGAGAGTCCAAGAGAGAGACCAGGAGAAAGCACTCCTCCTTGGGTGCCATGGTCCTGCTACAACCTCTTCCCCTCCATTTCTTCATCTTACTGGGATTTAGGGCATACCTATATGTACACCAGTCTTCTTTTTTATTTTTTATTGTTTTTTTTAATTATTTTCTTAAATTTTATTATTGTCATAATCTTTTTATATTACATTGAATCACATAATTTACAGTGTATTGCATTTCTTTTTCCAGCATGATTACCATGCATATCAGTCATGACAAAGACATTGCTATCCACATCATCATCCAATAGTTTTTCATTTTTTTCAGATTATAATTATCATTATTATTATTTATTCTCATTTTTTAAAAATATTCAATCACTATATATCATTTGGCTTGTATAAAGAATTTACAGGTCCACAATTCAACTAGCAATCGGCCTTGTGGGATCTGGCTCCCTTTAACCACTAGGTTACAGGGCCAGCCCACAGGTGTTGTAATGACTAAGATTTTCTCTCTTTGTGAAATATCTCCTCTGTTGAAAAATGTATGTTTATCTCAACCTCATATCAGTGAAAGAAACCAAGTCAATTCTATTGGTTTAAGTTATTTCAGACAAGTAAGAAGGATTTTGTTCTAACATTTTTTCCTATGTTATATAGTCTAGCTTCATGTTTTTTAAACAAAGAAAGAAATTTACCCTCTTTCCTGCTCAAATAGGCAGAAGGCTTTGGGCTTAGGAAGTTCATCATTTTCCTTTATTTAACTTATTTATTTTTAAATTTTTATTGTTTCATCCATGAAAGAGAGCGAGCAAGAAAGAAACAAGTGTCCCCAACAGGGTCCCCATGCCATGATCCAACCCCAACCTCAGCCAGCCAGGATCTAAATCACAGGCATGAGTTCATGCCCAGCATGTACAGGAAGATAGCAGGGTGCAAACTGGGATCTTCCCATGTGGCTTCAGCATAGAGAAACATTGTGTTACTGCTGTGCTGCTGCAGCTGGCTCTATTTTATTTCTAACCTGGAGATGGACCTTTAGGAGTGGTGTACTGATTAAAACTTGCTTTCCTTTAGCCAAGTAGGCTGTTGATGCCTGCTTGCTTCCCCAGATACTGGTGTTAATGATACTTTCCAGAACAAACTCTAAACCACCAAAGAAACTGCAATGTTTGCTTTTATTATCATTAAAATCCGGTTCAGATCTATTTCGCTCTTATGTTGATGCCATATTGTTGCTGCCAGGTTTTCAGATATGATCATTCCCTCCTTCAAACTCCCTCTCTTGAACTTGGATAGACTGCACACCCTTGTGTGTAGTGCTGCTTCGTCAAGATGATGGTTATGACCTCTGTCCATTCTTCATTCCTTCCCCTTCTCTCCCCCATCCCTCCTTTGCTTAACCGCACAGCACAACATGCCTTTTTGGAGGATATCAAGTCACTCAGACCTCTTGGCTCTACATCAAGCACTGGAATTAGAGTATTTGTAACTGTGTTCTCTAGCAGGAGATCCGTTTTTTATATTTCAAGTACACTGAATTTTATGTGTGATCAATGCCTCTGGCTCTACACATATAAATTGTCTTAAAGGATGAAATCATATTTGGAATGAAAATTCCAGAATGAAGAATTCAGATTGCTGAATGGAATTAAACTTTAGTGCTACCGAAAAGGAAACTCTATGGTCTTACAACATGTTAATGATTTTTAAAAAGAAATCTGTGGAGGTTGCTGGTCTACACCAAATGAGTTGTAACTGGAATTAATCGCTTTAGCAAAGAACTCCTACCCTGGCAAAGCAGCAACATCCATGCTCCGTCTGACAAGGTGGTCAACAACATTCCTCGAAATGGGAGATCTTCTCAGCCCTGAGGTTTGAATCTGACTTTAGCCTACCTAGCCCAGAAAATCTGAATTGGAATGCACTCAGACTGTATAGGACAGTCCTATCTAGACCTGTAATTTGTGTAAATTATTAATGAAAATAATTTACTGTGACTTTATTAGCAGCTGACTTTGAAAGTGGATGCAATTTTTCTTTCATTTGTTGGGAAGGGGGCAGGGAGGGGAAATGGGGATATAATATTGTCTCTTTTTTAAGTTTGGCAAACAGAATGTTCATACTGATGTGTTGTGCCTTAAAGACAAGACAGCGTTTGTGTGTTACAATGTAACTTTGGTTAAAATCTCTGTAGATAATAAAAAAAAAAAAATCTTGTGATCACTCTTGACATGACCAAATTTAAAATTCAAGCTATCAAGCTTAATCCTACATCAGCAAGAAAATGAGTATTTGTTGCAATAAG
Source organism: Tupaia belangeri chinensis (assembly GCF_000334495.1). Classification (NCBI taxonomy): domain Eukaryota; kingdom Metazoa; phylum Chordata; class Mammalia; order Scandentia; family Tupaiidae; genus Tupaia; species Tupaia belangeri. The sequence continues at coordinate 6,791,846 of NW_006159583.1, forward strand.
AAAACAACAATGATAAAGGAAAGCTTGTGTTTTATTTGGGTTCTTAATAATTCCAATAATTGTATGAGGCAACTATTTGTGCATCCAACCATAATCAGAAGGTTTGGGAAAGACTGTGGGACCTGTACTTAGAAAGTGAAGTGTATGTTGAAGTCTCAAGTACCCTTTATACATTACTGGAGAAAACTAATAACCATATTCATAATGACTTGCACAGCTTTGAGTCGGAGACTTTTGGATATGTGTAAGTTCTGTAGAGGAAGATATTTTCATGCAAATCATAAGCAATTATCACCCAAACTCTTAGAATATGCCATGGCCTTGGCTTGAAATTCACATTGTGTGAACATGGCTTAAAATAAAACTAAGTGTGTTTATACTCAATGCCATTGCAAAAGAGAGATGTCATCAGTAACGGAAGGCAGATGCCCCAGATGGCTTCTAAGGAAAAAAAGTAAGTCTACAAAAATTGTAGCTAGAATATTATCATAAATTAAATTAACATGTGAACTGGATCTTGGCAGCATTACGGAAATCACAGAAGTTAAAAAAAAGTACCTGGTTCTCCGCCCTAACACATCAATTCAGGATCCCTCCATTACAGTCGTGCATACATTTGTTTCTGCCTGTAGAGTTACTGCACAATAGACTGTATTCTTTGAAAGGAGAACCTGTCATCGTGGGTTTGCATGATTTTTTTTTCCCTTGGTGTGTAGCCCATGTTTGGAACACGATCCAGGTTCTCCTGTCATTTTCTATGACATGAATTCCCTTGTGGAAATTTAAAACTTCAAGATCTAGAGTATTTTAATGGTGCCTGCACCTTCAGTTCTGTGTTTAAAATGTGCATTCTGCAGTCCAGCTACTACTCAGAACTCTTAACCAGAGGCCAGTCCATGGTAGTTAACCACCTGAGGCTTCTCTGACTTCAACGAAGTCAGTGCTTTGCTCAAACATCACAACATTCACCATGGGAATATGGTTTTATTTCTTGAGGCTGTAAACCTGTATTTTTGTTTTTGTTTTTGTTTTGTTTTGTTTTGTTTTGTTTTGTTTTTAACTGATTGCTAAGTCCATGTTTATGTTGGGCAGAAAGACATAGAGGTCCCAATTTCGCATAAGATTGTTACTTAAACTTAATTACACAATCCTTAAACTTATACTTTAAATTTGTGCAGCTTCCAAATACCCCTGCCCAAACACTGTTGCAAATAAATTGAGGTTGGAATACTTTTAATAATAACAGCAATAATAAACCTTGCACTGTATCGACCTTTAACTTGAAAAAAGCAGTTTTAAAATTTAAAAGAGTTATACTGATTACCAGTACCTGATTATTTTGTGCACTAAAACCTTAAATATTTACTACTGTGAATAAAAATAAAATTATCTTATAGCCGGTTTCTTTGAATAATAGAATTGTGGCATGGCATTTAAATTTTTCATTCTTTTTTATATCAAACAAGCAAGGCATCTTATATTGCTAACCCTGCAGGTACAGAAAGAAACAGCCTTCAAAGGGCAAAGAGCTGGTCAATTGCATCACCCACCCGCTCACCTAGTACTATTTCTCGTACACATCCTTTTTCTTGTTACATCTTCAGAAGAGGCTGCCAGCATAAAACTTAAATGCTAGGTTGACAGAGAACAGCTTGTTTGGCACAACAATGGTGCAGGTCAACAAGCCAACATCACATCATGGTCATGTGACTTTGTGCATGCTCAAACTAGAATTCTTCCCTTCCCACCTTAGGAACAGAAAATCCTCTTCCTTCCTGACCTGAAAAACAAAAAAATAGTCCAACGAACAAGAAATCAGCCTCTTTGGCAGTTCCCGCATTCTATTTACATACAGAATACTTGTGCCTTATTATAAATCAGTTTGAAGAATGTCCCTTAATGAAAATGTGATTTGGCTACTACATACACAAACTTGGTATATTATATTGCTAGGAGGGATAACCACCTTGTGTTGCACCTTAAAAATATCAAGATTGTAATTACAGAAATAAAATAGGTGGCCTCGTTACAATACTATAGCATGCAATTAAGACATTGTACCCCTACAAAATTTACAAATTGAGTTTGGGGATAAAAATATTTTAGAATCATGCAATTTGTGCACAAAGAGAAGGTAATAACTGCCTCTAAAATTTTTGTTTTCATTAATCTCTGGTAAACTAAGATTTAAAGTAGTGTCAACAGCATGCTGCTTTAGGAATTTTTTTTTTTTTTAGCAAATTTGTTTATGACAAGCCTACATTCTCAGTGAATATGGCATTTAGTATTTCTTTTAAAACAAACTTAAACATCATGAGCCAAAGTTGCATTTTGACTCCCAACTATGGTAGCATTATGGAAATCTCACAGTCTAAGTCAAAGGTTTCTGTTATGTATTAGTAAGGTATAGATTATTGGGGCCTACATAATTTAAAGAAATGTAAATTAATATTAAAAGCTTGTAAAAATATGTATATCTTTACTATTTCTCAATAAATACCTTTGCAAATGTTTTCATTTTCTTCACCTTCCCATGTTGTAGAGTTTGTGTGTGTGTATTTAGCATCATTCTAAATTATATCAAATTTGTATTGAGACTTCTCTTAATGTATTCTTACCTGCTGTTTTTTGTACAGAAGTTGCATAACTTGCAGTTAAGAACCACAGAGTTGTAACACAGTAAAATGTCACTAATTAAGACTAAAAATATGTGAGTTACATAGTTTTTACATACGGGTAGCTTTATTAAAGCATAATGCATAGTGTAGCCACAATTCATTAGTGATAAAGTAACAACTACTAGAGTATTTGAAGCTATTTCCCATACATGAATACAAGATACAGTTTATAAGTTTCTTCCTAGAGAATAAAAGTATTTTTCTAAAATAGATTTGCTAATTTCTTTATTATACTGTGTATAATACTGATTTATTTGCAGATCACATGCAAAGTGAAGACAAATTTCACACCCACATCCACTCATTCAAAATTTTCTGAAATGTTAGCCTCCAGATTAATGAGAGAGAATTATGTGAGAATATTCTAGTCACATTATAGCATACAAAAGTCAATATGGCATATAGAAATACAGTGAATATGGGACCAGCAGTTGGCACAATGGCTATGTCGCTGGACTTCCATGTAGTCGACTGTGATTTAAGTCCTGGACCCGGTGGCTTAAACTCACTCCAGGCGTGTGCGCGTTTGTGCCCAAGATCCCAAGAGGAAAATGGAGGAGAAGGGATTGTGGCATGGCCATTTCCCCTGGGGGATGATTTCTCACTTTCTGTCTCTGTCTCTGTCTTTCTGGTGAATGCATGTACACTATAACAAACACCTCTAAAAAAAAAAAAAAAGGAAAGAAAGAAAAGAAAGAAAGAAAAAGAAATACAGTGAATATGTTTCAAATAAATTGAATATCCAAACTTCCTTTCTACTCTTGTATACCATTTAAATTTGAATTTGTAAAAAGACTAAATTATACACATTATTCCCAGCCCTCCACTGAACTCCAAACAAGTATATCCAATGTGCCTAGTCAGTATTCTTGCTTGGATGAAAACACCTCAAATCAAACTCACTCTGAGTTTGTGCTTAGCCCCAACCACTTTTCACCTCTCCCATGAGTACTCTTCAGGTCGTAACAGTCATTTAACATCTGGATTACCACACTGGCCACTAACTTGGTCTTGCTGCTTTAGCTCTTACACCTCCTCGGTATATCTCATCACAGTAGCCAGAATGATACTGCAGATCAGAGCCCGTCCCTTCTCTTCTGAGACACTGCCAACAGCTATTTCTAGCTCATCACAGACAGCAGCATCCTGAAGGATGACCTGTAAGGAGGCCTTCACTGTGTGATCCTTGGGAAGCTGTCTGTTCCTGTTCTTCTAATCTCCTCTGGGTCACTTGGAATCAAACTTGGTTCATCCACATTTGGCATATTCTTGCACCTACTTGCTGCAGGACCTTTCCACTCAATATTTCTGCTATTTGAAAGGATTTTTACTCCAGTATCTGTACCACTTATGGTCTGTGTTTTTTGTTCATTTGTTTTTTTCCAGGTCTTACGCCAAAGACCACCTTCCCACTGAGAAGGTCCTGCTCTCTAAAACTGCACATACTTTCCGAACACTTTTATCATTTCCCTGACTCACTGTTAAATACTACTTAACCCTTAGACTTGCAAACATGACAATTTTTGTTGTTATTGTATGATATGACTTACCCATTACAATATATGCTCTGTAAAGATGAGATTTTTTTTTCATTTTATTAATTTCTCTGTAATCAGTGTCTAGGCCTAAACGTGTCTGGCCTAAAGTAAGTAGTCACAAAGTATTTGCTAAATGTGCTAACAAAGGAAAACATTTCTATGATCATCATCAAGAATTAAAGAGATTTGGGAACCAGCAGTTAGCCTAATGGCTATGTCGCTGGACTCCCACATAGTCGACTGTGGTTCGCGTCCCGGACCCGGTGGCTTAGAACTCACACTGGGCGCATGTGCATGCGTGCCCAAGATCCTGAGAGGAGAATGGAGGAAAAGGCATTGCGGCATGGCCATCCCCCCTGGGGGGTGGTTTCTCGCTTTCTGTCTCTCTGTCTCTCTCTGTCTGTCTGGCGAGCACACGTGCCCTATAGCGAAAACCTCTCCAAAAAAAAAAAAAAAAAAAGATTTAGGACCAGCAGGGGGCATGATGGTTGAGGTGCTGAATTCCCACATGGCTGACCACATTGTTCTCTAGGAAGAAACTTTGAGTTCCATACCTAGCAGCTTGAAAATTATGCTGGAAGCATGTGTGTGGTGGGGCCATCCCCCTTAGGGGTGGGGCATGATTTCTCACTTTCTCTGTCTGTCTCTGGTGAGCACCCATCCCCTCTGGTGGGGGGTTGGCCAGGGTAAAGACATTTAAAATGTTAGAACTAGGTTTGAAGGGGAAAAAAATCAAAGAAAATCCAACAGGTAAGTTTAGATGTGACCAGCGTAAGTTTTTCCATCTTAGCTCAATGTTTGCTTGCCTGATTATGAAAACATCCAACATAAACAGAAAGGATGGTCACAAACAAAGCTATTTAAAAAACGGTTATGTATGGGGACCAGCAGTTAGCATAATGGCTATGTTACTGGACTCCCATGTAGTGACTGTGGTTTGAGTGCTGGACCCAGGGGCTTAAACTCATGCCAGGTGCATGTGCATGCATGCCCAAGATCCTGAGAGGAGAATGGAGGAGAAGGGATTGCAACGTGGCCATATTCCTGGGGGGTGATTTCTCACTTTCTGTCTCTCTCTCTCTTTCTGGTGAGCCCACACACCCTATAGCAAAAACCTCTCAAAAAAACAAAAACAAACAAAAAAAACGGTTATATGACATGAGAACAGTCTGTTAGATAAAATCAAGTTTGCAATGAATGAATGATTACTTCTCCTATCAATTCACCCCTACTTACTATTTTATTAAAAAAAAATAGTATGCAACTTCAATAGATTTTATTTGACTTAAATTACTTCAGGTCACACATGTACACACACACACACACACACACACACAAACTCACATAAAAATCACATCACTCTGCTGACTCTGTGGTTCATGATTCTGAGTCTCTGAAATGAAAGAAAGAAGTATAATTTATCTCAGCAAAACTGCTGTCAACAAAGATGCTTTTTGTAGAGCATCAGTAGGGAAATTGTTCACTGTGCCTAAATCTTGACTTTGAGTGGGAATACTAGCCATTATTCATTGACTTTTCCCTCATCCAGAGACCCTTCCAGGACTGTGAACATACCATTTTTTAAATGTTTAAACACAATATGAAATATTAGGAATCTCTAACAAAGTAGGTAACTCTCTACAAGCCACATGCATGATTATTTTCCCTTTTAACAAAATACCTTTTGATTGAGTCTTGAAGGGACACTGTCTCTTTGGTTAAAGGGCCGTGTATTGTCCTTTGCAGCCATGAAACTCAGATTTGTGTGCCTGACAGCCACTGTGCTGTCAGTTTAGTTCTCCAGGGAACTTTCTGTGAATACACGGAATTGAAACAATGTAGGTTGGCAGGGGTAGAGGAACCAAGTCTATCAGTCCCCACAGAACCACCTCTGAGTGGGGCTGACCCTGAGCTTATCACATTTCTGACCCTCAAGGCTCTTGTGCATCTCAGTGGGGTGACTGTTGAGGGGTGTGGGGGCATTGTGAATCACTTGCAGAAGCACCTAACCAGAAAGATTTCTGGGAAAAGTTCATCTCGAACTAAAACTCCAAAGGCAAAACAGAGAAGACCAGGGTAAATGGGATTGAACTGGAAGCATCTAGAAAAAAGTGAACAATATGGGACTAGCAGGTGGCATAATGGTTACATCACTGTACTTCCATGTAGTTGATCACGGTTTGAGTTCCAGACCTGGAGGCTTAAAACTCATATCAGGTGCGTTTGTGTGCATGTCCAGTATCCAGAGAGAAGGGATTGTGGTGTGGCCATCCCCCTGGCGGGATAATTTCTCTTTATGTCCCTCTCTGTCTCTCTAGCAAGCACACATGCCCCATAGCAAAAAAAAAAAAAAAAAAGAAAGAAACAAACAAACAAACTCTTAAAGATGAAAAATATATGAGAGTGTATAGTAAGAGAAATATAGAATAGAGTGATCAGGGGACTGCCCAAGTAATTTTTGTTTCTAAAGCATAGAGAGAAAAAGAAGGGAATGGGAGAAATGAGAATGAAAAATAAACAAGGGTCAAATCTTGAGAAATTTCACAATATTAATGGGTTTTGAGTCTATCCTGGTATCAATAAGTATCAAATGAAATGAAAACTTTGTAAGCAGAGGTTTAGTGTGTTCAGATTTGTACTTTTTAAGTTACTACTGACAACACTGGGACAGAAAAGTGAGTAGTCCAAGAGGCTGGCACAGGATCCCAGAGAGTTATTGCTAGATTCCTGAGGTAGAGGATGGGTATGAATATAAAGAGAAGTGTTCAGACTCAAAGAAATTAAGAGTAACAACAACTGGGGACCAGCAGATGGCGAAGTGGTTACATCACTGGACTTCCAGGTAGTGTCCACTGCAGTTCAAGTCCAGGACAAAGCAGCTTATATGTCACACTGGCGTGTGTGCGTGTATACCCAAAATCCCAAAAGGGGAATAGAGAAGAAGAGATTGGGGCATCGCAGTCCCCCGCACCAACCCCCGGAAAGTGGTTTCTCTGAGGAATGCATGTGCTTTATAGCAAGAATCTCTCTCTCTAAAAAAAAAAATTAAAAAAATAGAAAGGAAGAAGAAAGAAAAAGGAAGAAGAAAGAAAGAAAAAGAAAGAATACAATGACTTAGCAATGGCCATTGTTTCTCATGTCTGATATCTCAATTTCTAACTTAACGTTTGTGGATTGCCATGCATTTCATAGAGGTCTGAAACTCAAGAGATTCTGGTTGCTGTTTTTATTGTAGGTGGTGGAGCTTGCTACTGGTAAAAGAGATTGAGTCCAGTTTGGGAAATTTTAATTTAAATGTGGTGGCCTCAAATAGAGCTGTCCAGTGGGAAGCTGAATTTGCAGTGACTTCCTGGTTGCTTGTTAAACACCTTGCCAGATTATAGCCAAATTACTTTAAAAGCAGTAAATAAATCCTAAATAATGTCATAATATTACATTAGTCATTAAAAAAAGCATTTACCTTTTGTGCAACCTTGAGACGGTGTGGCTAAAAGGCTAGGAATGATGCCAGTAGTGCAGAATATGTATCTCTGATGAACATCATGGGAAAGTATTTGGGGAGATCACCAGTTGATTTAACATTGTGCTTTCCCATCTCATCCATTACCCTGATACCCAGTAAAGATAAAGTAATAGCATGTCTGGACTTACCACCTTGAAGAAATCCAAATGCCTCTATGAAATTTTCATCAGTGACTTTTGCACAAGTAAGTCATTACCAGCTTATGTCTGCTTGGGAACAAATATGACATTCTAATTTATTAGCCTTATTATAAAGGAGCTCCACAGAAGAATGACAGATGATCTAATCACTTATTTTTAGACAGATTAATGTGTTCCCAAATATATGGTGCTCATTAAAATACACGTTATGGTGGAATAAACTTTTTCATGAGATCGAGTAGTAATATCTAGTAAAGGAATAGAAGGTAAAATTAATGTCAAATGCACACCTGGAAAACCATCCCATTTGGCTACTGAAATTACTTATACATCAATTATGAGAATATAGTTATGCACAGAGACTCTAGGGAGGGCTCTGAAGAAAATGTGTACTACATCATTTTTTAAACTTTTATCTACAAATGACAAGTGAAGTTTACAAACTTTTAGCACTTATTTTTTAAATAAAATCTACTACCACCAACTGATTACTTTTGTCAATGTATATTGTACCCATGCTTAACTCAATATTGACTGACTTTTTTTTTTCAGTTTACTTTTTCCCCTAGGGCATGTGCACTTGCCAGAGAGAGACAGAGAAAGAGACAGAGAGAGAGAAAATGAGAAATCACTCCCCAGGGAAGATGGCCATGCCACAATCTGTTCTCTTCTATTTTCCATTCTCTTCTCAGGATTTTGGGCAAGCACGCATGCATGCCTAGTTTGATTTTCAAGCCACCAGGTTTGAACTTGAACCGTGGTCAGCCATGTGGGAGTCCAGTGCCTTAACCACCACACCAAATACTGCTCCACAAGTTTTAGCTTTAAGAAGAGAAGAGAGAACACTGTCCTTGCTTCTGTCTAGATAAGCAGGGATTTTGCTTTGTTTTAATTTTACCCTCACAGAAGAGACATGGAGAAAAAGGGGGAGTGAGAAAGCACCCCTCCAGTACAGGGAACTCTCACACTGCAGTCCCTGCTCAATTGGCTATGTGAGGTCCAGTCTTGTTTACCATCAGGTCATGGACTGGCTCAAGCAAGAATCTTTATCTGTGCACTTTTTTCTATATCCTTGAAGACCTAGTTATTGTTTTACTCATGTACAGAGTTTGCTGGTCACAGTATTATTTTAGAAAGGTTGAGGAATGGGATCATGCAGAAAGTGGTCAGTTTTTTATTTTTCTCTAGCTTTGGTGTCAGCCAAGACTGAGCATGGAGAAAAGAGGAAGAAGAAGGAATCTAACATTTGAAGAGACTAATAGTGGTCCAGGAGCTTATTATGTGTTACCATAATTAATTATCACATCCCAGAAAGTCAGTGTTATTAGTCCCATTGCATAGTGTAAGTGATCTCCCAAGGTCTATTGACTTGTAGTGGCACAGATCGAGTTAGAACCCGGGTCTATCAAGTGGGCTTTATCTGGAGTATAAAGTGCATTGCACTGTCTCTGCCTGCCCATTTACTCCAACTGCCTGCCCATTTACTCCAATTGAGTTGCTCAGAATTTATAATCAACAAAAAGGCAATCAAGAGTAGGTGAGATTACAAGCAATGGAGTTAAGTATAGCTCTTTTTTTCTCCCCATCAATGTAAATTCCTGTGTTGCCTGTGTGAGAAATGGCCCTTTGGCAGCAGAAATCTTACTTTCACAGATAAGTAGTTAAAGGGTCCTTAGCTGACGATTTGGCATGACGACTGCAATTTTATCCAGTACCGTATGAAGATAAGAGAGCTTTTGCCCAATTAAAGTTGCTGAATTGATTTGCATTTAGGTTAAAACATTTTCCAAATTCTCTCTTTTCAAAACACATTTCTTGGGTATAATTCATGCATCAACAGCTCTTAGCACACTGATTTATAGGCTGTCTGACCCACAGCATGGTCCCAAGGAAAGTTCTAAATGGGCTTCTGATCAGAGTGGGGGATTTGGAAGGTTCTGGGGCTACTTCATATGGGGAAAACAAAAATCATGATGGATCAGAGAGGAATCAGTATGATTACAGGACTATCTATAAGGAAGGTATTCAGAAGCTCATAAAGGCTAAGTGGAGAAAAAGTTTTTAGAAACAACTTGGCCAGCTAGTAGGCTTTTCTAAAGTTCTGTAGTAAACATGATTTTTTAATGAGGTAAAATGCAGATAAAAGTTGCTATCTTAACGTTTTGTAAGTGTACAGTCAGTGTTATACTGTACATTCACATCATTGTGCTACCATCGCCACCATTCGAGAACTCTTCGACTTGCAAAATGGAAACTGTCTATTGAATAATAGTTCTTTATTCTCCCCTCTCTCTAGTGCCTGGTAAGTGACATTACACTTTATGTCTGTATGGATTATGTTACATATTTCATTTAAACAGAATCATACTCACATAGTTCTCCTTTTATGAATGGCTTATTTCATTTAATATAATGTCATTAAGGTTCACCATACTATAACCTGTCAGAATTGTCGTCCTTTCTAAAGGATCACATCCCACTGTATGTTTATACCATATTTTGTTTACCCATTTATCTGTCAGTGGGTACTTTAGTTGTTTCTATCTTTGGCTTTTGTAAATAATGATGCTGTGAGCATGGGTGTACAAATATTTCTTTGAGTTCTTGCTTTAAATTTTTTTGTGTTTTTACCCAAGAAGTGACTTTTCTGGATTGTAGGATACTTCTGTTTCTAATTTTGTGAAGAACCGCCATCCTTTCCACCAAGGATTTCTATTTCTTCTACATCTTCACCACTTTGTTATTTTCTGTTCTGTTTTGTTTTACTAAGTAGCCATACTAATAGACACAAGGTAGTATCCTGTTAGGGTATTTATTTTCATTTCCATAATGATTTTAGTCTGTTGGCCATTTGTGTATCTTTTTTTGGATAAATGTATATTCAGTTCTTTGCTAATTTTTAATTGGCTGGGTTTTATTGTTGTTGGTAAACTGTATATTCTCGATATTAACCCCTTATCAGACATATGATTTGCAAATATTTTCTCCCATTCTTTGGGTTGCTGTTTCCATAGTAAACACACTCTTTTTCGTGTACTAATTGTCCTGCTTTTTAGGGAACCACCATGCCTCTGGGCATAGGGTTTGACTCTAACCAGTCAGTATACTTCTTCCTATTTGCCCTCATAATTTGCCCAAGAATGGGTCCAGGACCCAGGATGGTCTTGTAAAAACTCCCCCAAGACTTTTATCTAAAAACTGTGAAAGATGCACTGTCTTTCAGTGGTCCAGTGCACTGATGGCTCTGTCAGTATAGAATGCCAGGACCGTCTTTCCTAGGGCATTGAGAAAAAACTTGAATATGATGCCAGCATGAGGGAAACAACTGAGAAGTGGAGCCCTGGTGATTATTTCATTTAATATAATGTCATTAAGGTTCACCATACTATAACCTGTCAGAATTGTCGTCCTTTCTAAAGGATCACATCCCACTGTATGTTTATACCATATTTTGTTTACCCATTTATCTGTCAGTGGGTACTTTAGTTGTTTCTATCTTTGGCTTTTGTAAATAATGATGCTGTGAGCATGGGTGTACAAATATTTCTTTGAGTTCTTGCTTTAAATTTTTTTGTGTTTTTACCCAAGAAGTGACTTTTCTGGATTGTAGGATACTTCTGTTTCTAATTTTGTGAAGAACCGCCATCCTTTCCACCAAGGATTTCTATTTCTTCTACATCTTCACCACTTTGTTATTTTCTGTTCTGTTTTGTTTTACTAAGTAGCCATACTAATAGACACAAGGTAGTATCCTGTTAGGGTATTTATTTTCATTTCCATAATGATTTTAGTCTGTTGGCCATTTGTGTATCTTTTTTTGGATAAATGTATATTCAGTTCTTTGCTAATTTTTAATTGGCTGGGTTTTATTGTTGTTGGTAAACTGTATATTCTCGATATTAACCCCTTATCAGACATATGATTTGCAAATATTTTCTCCCATTCTTTGGGTTGCTGTTTCCATAGTAAACACACTCTTTTTCGTGTACTAATTGTCCTGCTTTTTAGGGAACCACCATGCCTCTGGGCATAGGGTTTGACTCTAACCAGTCAGTATACTTCTTCCTATTTGCCCTCATAATTTGCCCAAGAATGGGTCCAGGACCCAGGATGGTCTTGTAAAAACTCCCCCAAGACTTTTATCTAAAAACTGTGAAAGATGCACTGTCTTTCAGTGGTCCAGTGCACTGATGGCTCTGTCAGTATAGAATGCCAGGACCGTCTTTCCTAGGGCATTGAGAAAAAACTTGAATATGATGCCAGCATGAGGGAAACAACTGAGAAGTGGAGCCCTGGTGATATGGTCTAAGAGCATTTCATTTCAGCGTGTCACGAGACAGAACTTTAACTAAACAACCATGTCTAGGAGTTTTAGTCTCATATGCCAAAAGTGTTTTTGTTTTGTTTTTGTCTTTTCCACAAATTTATTTAACTTTGGTTTCTATCACTTGCAGTCAAGAGAGTGTACACAAATGTCTAATTGAAAATGTGGCTTTCTGGAACCAATGGCCCAAAACATGCTCTCTAATCAATGCTCAGGTGAATAAAGTTAGCTCCAGTTGGTCACTCAACATCTATAAAGAGGTTTTGGGACTCCCTGCTAAGATCTTCTCTAGGTCTTCTGTGCTTGCTGGCTATGCAGTGATCAAGAGATCTGGGACTAGAAGGGGACTAAAAGGAAGGGACTGTTCATTTATGAGAAAGGGGCTTAAAATATCCTACTGGTTAGAAAATAGTTATTTTAAAATATTCCTCTCTTTAAATTATGGGGCTCTGGATGGGTCTTGACACCTCATTTTATGTCATCCTGCTATTTGGCCACACCTCTTGAGAACACAGATATCTACCACTAGAATATCAGTGTCCCATCTGTCTTCCCAACCTTACAACTATATCACCTTATCATCTATGAAATGCAATGTAGAACTAACAGACTATTGGATGTCTGTGATCCACTATGATCACTCCTTAATTTTTTCTTTGGAAAAAATTTGACCTATAACTCTGACTCATACAGTCCTAACTATTGGCATACAATATGTTAAATGAAGTGGACACTGCCAAGTTACATAGAGCTTCTGATATTCTATATAGTCAGAATGATGGGTAGATGTGATAGGTTTTCCCCCTCCCTTCCTCATGTAATTTCAGTATACTCATATTGGCATTCATACTGAGAAATTATTTACTCTGCTTTTAGATCAAGCAGAACCTTTTTTCTTTAACAACTGAATGATAAACTCTAAAAGTAGGACTTCCTATTACAACAGTGACAAAACCTTAGTACTAGAAAACACATCATGCTAATGAAACAAAGTATGTGTTTGATAGTAATTAAGTTATTACAGAGAAATGTGTCCTTTTATAGGGAATAATTTACATTTGAAGGTATTTATTTCTTTAACATTATGTCTAGAAATAAGTCACCTTTCTAGCCCCAAATTCCATTTTTTAATGAATGATGAAATTGTATGTAACTAATAAGTGTGGTCTTTGTGTTTATTCCTTTTCAAAAAGACTAGCAGAATTTCATCTGAACACTTAGCTTTAATCAAGTTTATTAACTACAAACTATGAGTTACTTGCCAACTCTGATAATAAAATGTTCTGTTCTGAAGCTGCCTCTCTCAGTAGAGTAAGTGAGATGTCTTTAAAGTAACCAATCTCATCCTGGGGAAAGCTTCTAGTTACTTTTTTCCTTTGGATTTTTAAAAATTGAAGCAAACTAAAGTGAAATAAAATAGAAACAAAATGGCCTGTAATGGTGGGGGCAATTGGAATTAAAGTACATTTTCCATTCAAACCAATGTCTAAATGAATGTCTAAATTCATCAGCCTTTCACTGCCTAATAATGTGGCATGTTTACAATGTTGAAGGAAATCAGGTGTTTTCATGCTAAATGAAAATAAAATTTATGTACTGTTATTACCATATTCTTTGCCTGGTATTTCTCACTCTATTCATCATTAGCGACTGCCTAATAAATACTGTGCAAACTGCATAGGGGGATGTTATACAGTAATAATTCAGAGTAGTCATAAATTACCACCTACCAGATCCTTGGGAAGAGTCAAGGGTTTAGGAGGAAATGTTTGCTCCCCAATTGCTAAATGGTGAAAAACAGACCCATCAATCATTTTTTTTTGTTCATACTTGATATATTAAAAACAAGGTCTATATACTGGAACTTTCCAGATTAAGGTGAAGTCTTTATCCATCCTCATCTGAGGATCTCACACAGGCAGTGAGCTAAACAGTGAGATATTAGAGGTCTAAAGTTTCCTCTACTCAACTGCACCAGAAAACTTCTTAGAGACTCACTTGTCTATCAGTTTGTTAGGTATCTTTTGCTCTGTAACAAATTGCCCCCAAAATATAGTATTTGAAAACATCAAATATTTTTTACCTCACATAGTGTCTAAGGATCAGGGATCTAGGGGCAACCTAATTGGGTGGTTCTGTTCAGAGTCTCTCTCAAGGTCAGTGTAAGCCAAGACTGCAGTCAGCTCAAGGCTTGATTGACCGGAGAATTCTCTTTCAAGCCCACCTAAATGGTCATTGGCAAAACTCACTTTCTCCCTGGATCTTGACTGGAGGCTCCAGTTCCTTGTCCAGCATGGCAGTTCTCTTGACTTACAATGAGAACCATGAGGAGAAGACAGAGTGAGCTACTAAGAAAATATCTAGAATAGAAGCTACAATCTTATACCAAATCTCAGAAATGGCATGCCCATTAGTTTTGCAGCTCAGCTGTGGTACATTGTTTGAGGGGACTCCATAAAGGTGTTTATTCCAGGAAGGGGGTGATCAGGAGGGCTGTTTTGAAGTTTGGCTACCTCACTCTTAGATGAAGCTGGCATCAATGCTTAAGAACTGATGAAAAAGTTAAATGAATCAACATAGTCAATTAGGAAAGAACACAATTTAGAGTAAGATGTTCCTGGTGTATTTTAAGCAGATGGAGCTGAGGAATGAAGCAGCAATCATATTGTATACAGCTTCTCTTGAGCAGTGCACTACTGCAATGCCATGGAGCCAGCTCAAGAGCTTACTTATTTTAATCAACAATGTCTAAATATATCATTTCATTCTATGGCTGAAAATTAGGAGGGACACAACATCAAAGGATTCCCTTGAACCTCACCTAAACAACCAAATAATATCTTCACCCTTCCTGGGTTATTACCAAAAAGTTGACCCAGAAATCTCAGGGCCTAGAGAAATATCTAGACTCAGATCTCTGGAGAAAACATACAGAAATGTCTGAGTTTGTGTTCTTCCATAAACACCCTGTAGTAGAACTACTCAATTTTCACCAAGCTCATCTTGATTTTGTCTAGCGTCTACATGTAAGCCCATTGCTTGAGTTCAGTGATTGGAATGTTTAGAACAATAGAATAAGAGCTGGTCTTCAGTGAGTTCCAGGGCTAGTAGTGTTCCATTTTAAGGCAAAATGAGAGCCCATGAACCAATTGGTGTCATTTCAGTAGCCAAGTGTCTGCCATTGACAGAGAGTGGGCAACATTATGGACACTTCTATTTTTACTTCAGCTGGCTTTTATCCCACTTAATAAAGATTAATCCTGAGGTTCTTTAGCAATAGGAGTGCTTCGACTTTTATAGAGTACGATTAGTTCACATATTATAAAAGTCTTATTTGCCAGTGTATTCTACTTTATTTCCTTCTTACTCCAGGTGTGCTCCTCTTTGTGTTCCTCAACCAGAGTGTACCAAAGGCCAAAGTTGATAATATTTGTCCTTTCCTGAGAAAGAAAAATTGCGTAACTTAAATATGTGAGACTGTAATCAGGTAAGAAAAAAACAAGAGGTTTTCATGGTATACATGGGACTATGAGCTTATGAGGTATTTTAATGTTTAATTGGGCCTGAAATAGACTTTAAATTACATAATTTATCTCCTCTACTTTCTTTGTCATTAAAGCCTTTCTTTGGACACTTTGTGTGTGTGTGTGTGGTCTATCTAAAGGAAGTGTCTGAGAGTAGTAGCTTGAAGTATCTATTGATGATCATTGGGAAGATGTTTTAGTAGAATCCACTGGGGATCTTGAAAGGTATCCCATGAGGTTAAGGGAGAACTATTCTAGTACTATTCTAGTACTATTCGAGTACTACTAACAAAAACTGATCACAAGAATTCCACTTTCTAAATCTAACTTTAGTGAAAATACAACTACATTTAAATAGTTCAATGAATTTAATATAAAAACAGTTTTGAACTACTAGAAAAGAATAAAAACATGTGTAGAAAGACCAGTAAGGGATAATAGGAAAAGCACTGGATTAAGAATTGAGCAGCCCATTTCTTGTTCTTAGTATTACTAATAAAGATTTCTTTTTTTCTCCACTCTGTTTTAAAAAAAATTTTTCTTTTCTTTTTTTGTAAAGTAAGAGGATTGGAAATGATCATTGCCAATATTCCTTCTTATTTAGGGATGCTATTTATGGTTGTTTGGAATGTGGAAATGAGCATAATAAAAGGAATGTGTTACTTCTGTTTCCATTTAAGAAATATTTTACATATGTTGGCATTGATATTAAAAACTTACTGATAATTCATTCAACAAATAGCACTTGTATGAAGCCCTCCACCAGGCACCAGGACCAAGTAGTAAAGGAAACAGGGTTGGCCTCCTAGGGCCTTTGGAGACTGAGGACGGATACAGTTAGGAGCACAGGCAATTAATTTCCTTGAAATAAATGTTATAATAAGAGCTACATGGCTTAGTAACTGGAATTGAGTGTTATTTCCATTTTAATAATGTTTGAGGTAGAATCCCTTTTCAACCATGTTAAAATACTTACAAATCTTACATCATAATATAAACATAGTGGATTCCAAAAAATGCAAGCTTGTGTTGATCCCTTGCAGAGAAGGCATATGTGCTTAGACATATGTGTTTAGACATCCACTTAGCAAGCATTCTGTCAGCCTGTCGGGACCAGCAACACAGCTGAAGCAGATAGCCCCAGACATCAGCTGTAATGGAACCAAATGGTGTCTTACCAAAAATTGCCTTAGAATTCAAAGTATCTAAACAGACACAACCAATAATTTACAAAGAAAAACCCGCAGCACAGAAATATAGCCCCTAAGTTCGGTAAAGAACTATCCTGAATTTCCTACTGTCCCACCTTAGTTATGAATCTGAAATCTTTCCTACAGAGCCAGACAAAGTATAATGTCATGAAAATAATCAAAATGTAAAGATATGTTAGGTGCTTGCCAATTCATGGGAAATTAATGAGTTGGTAAAATTACACACATTCAAAACATTTGATAATTTCAGAATTCTTTGCCCACTTTCATTTTCTATTATGAAGTTTTTGTTTTTGCATTTTTAGCTTGTCAGGGCAGTAATAAAATATTAGGTTGTTCCTATGTTGGTCGTTAAAGAAAAACTAAAGTCTCCATGCTCCCAGAAAAAGCCTGAGAGTTCTATAACTTTGCTAATCACTTAAGATTAAAAACTAGTGCTAACCTTGTTTAATCAGTAAGTCAAGGGTGGTGACACCAAACAGACATCAGAGCTGAAGTTTACCTTAATCCATCAGTGACATCTCGCTGCAGTGAACAAGATTCGAGAGTGAACTAATCAGCAGCAGCCTTACATTTTGGAGGTTGACCATCGGGTGGCACATGCTCTCTAGTGAACAAGTTGCTAAAGCAGAAGATGCCACTGTGTCATCAACATAAAACACTGCTCCCAAGACTATGGCAGCCTTCTCCTGCCTCTGTCACTGACACAACCCAAAACAATTTCTTAAAACCCTTTGTAAAATCTGTCTTTGCTCAGTGAGACTGTGCCTGACCAGCAGGTCTCTTACTTCCTTATGCAAGTAATAAATTTAGCTTTGTAATTTGGGGTTGAATGTGTTGGTCTCTTCTTTCTATACTATTATACATTATTCAAAATTTCAAGGTGACTCTTCAATTTCATTTACCACTTTGTGCAGACTTGTCTTTCTCTGTAATGCTCCATTATGTTAAAATATTTAATTTAGGAAGGCATTCTTTATTAAGCATAGATTCAGACCACTATGTAAAATATGTCAGCTTTTTACAAGTTTATTTACAAATTCTGCTTCGATGTCTCCAAAATTCAACTCTTCATCTGAAGCCCCAACCTGGCACCCACGTCCCTTCCCTTTTTTTGTTTACACCATACCCATGTATCTAGGTCTCCAAACTACAAATCTTGGACTTAGTATTGGACCTTCCTCTTCCCTTCCCTCTCCAGGCTTGCTAACTACCCATGAAGGGTTCTTCAAATCTCTCTCCACATCCCACTCCATTGGCCCCATCCCTAATCAAAAATTTCAACTTTTTGGGTCAGGATGATTAACTGTGTTAAATAGTCACCTGAAGTCACTCCCCCACCTTTCTAATACATTCCCATGAGCCCACTGGGGTAATAAAGAGTAAAGGTGAGCCCGTCTCTCTGTTTATCTGCATGGCATCAGGATCTTTTAAGAGATCAAGTGAAGATGCCTCAGCATGGCACTGTTGGACCAACACTGCTCTGTTCATTTTATCTATCATTTCTCCTCTCATTCCATTAGACCTCATTCACTCTTACTTTAGTCACTTAAACTTTAATTGCTCATGCTAATTCCTCTTTTTAAAATCCCCTCCATCTTCTGAATATGATGATACCCCTATCTTAGTCCAGCAATATCCCACATGTACTGAAATCATCTTTCTTAACAGAATGAATTACTCCCTGTGCTTCACAACCCACTCTGTGGATAGAGCATAGAGTGAAATATATTCAGCTCAGCTCACAATGCTTTGCACTCCTGCT
>NW_006159583.1:6810836-6847148 GCF_000334495.1 Tupaia belangeri chinensis
AATTTGAAGGACAAAGGTAAAATGTCCCTTCCTGGCTTCTCTTGGCCTCTGAAGGAACGGTATTAGAATAGTTCTCCCTTAACCTCGTGGGATACCTTCCAAGATCCCCAGTGGATGCATGAAACCACAGATAGTACTGAACCTCCCTGCATTTATTATGCTTTTCTTCCTATACATAATACCTATGGCAGAGTTTAACCTAGAAGTAACAATAACTAATAAAATAGAACAATTATAATAATATACTGAATAAAAGTTATGTGAGTCTCTCTCCACTCACTTTCAAAATACCTTATTGTACTATACTCACCTATTTTTAGACTGTGGCTGACCACAGATAACTGAAACCTCGGAAAGGATAAAGGAAGAGTACTACATAGAGTAAAAGGTCCCAGTAAATGTTACCTAGAAAGGATTTTGTTTGTATGTGGACTCATTTCTGCATGTGGACTTTCACATATTGCAAAACTTGTAGAATTTCCCAACTGAAACTCTTCATCTTGTTAATCCACTTGACCTTGACTTCTCAGTCCTGCCTAAATTAAGGTCTTTATGTTTCTATGAGCAAATGGTTTCGTTTCCCTCTTTGCTGGGCTCTCCCTGAGATATTCTTATGAGAGAATGCCAGGGCATTCCAGAATGAATGTCTGCATGTGTTTTTGGAGGAATGTTTCTTGGACTTTCCTGTCTTCACTGGCGTTTTAAAGGAATGACTTTTTAGATGGCAATAGAACCACATGATTACACTCTGTTTACTTTGGCAATTCATGGCAATGCTTTGGCAGATAGCTTCCACGACTCCTGGCATAGGAAGTGGGAGATTAAGGAAACATTTATTGAGCACTTACTATATATGTCGGGTATTATGTTTGAGGACAAGGATACAGAGAATTTTAAAACACACACCAACCCTCATAAATGGGTTTGCACTCCAGTAATGAATGAGCCAGGTGTATAAGCAAATACAAAGGCTTTGAACAAAGAGCTGATGTGCAGACACCAGAATGGGTTCCTGGGCCCAGAGAAAGACTGATAGGGCATCCTGGAGAGGTGACATTTGAGTGTAGGGGCCTATGAGCATATATCTTCATACATTTTGCCTAGAAAGTACAATTATAGAAGAGTTGTAGGAGATCCAGTAAGGAAATCTTAGGAAACTCATGCTAATATTTTCCATTCATTTTCTTTTTTTATTTCTGGCACCGGACAGTGTAAAATATGACATTCCAAGACATTGGTGCGAGTGGAAAGATTCCAGATTCACAATCAGAGACCTCCCTGCGTATGCCAGGCATATGCATGTGCCCATGATTAAGTCTGACTGAGGCTGGGGGTGGATCATGGTGCCAAGATCCTATAGGGGTTTCTGTCTCTCTGTCTCTCTCTTTCTCTGTGCCTCTTTTTCTCTGGTTCATGGGAAAAATAATAAAATAAAAACTATAAAAAAATGCTTTTGCCTTCACGGGTCTTTCAAACACGTAACTTCGTTTGCTTGCTTTGCTTTCCTAACTCCATACCTAAGGCGTACCATATTACCATGCTTTTTTTACACTAAGGTGTACGTAAGAATAAGCATGACTCAGGCCATGGCACGGTAGTTAAGGCAGCTAGATCTCACATGGCTGACAGTCAGTTTGAGTCCTGGACTTGGTAGCTTGAGAAATATGCCAGGTACATGTGCATAGGTGCCCAAAATCCCAAAAGGGGGAAGAAATGGAGGAGAAAGGAGTGGAAGACCTTTTCCCATGGGAGTGTACTTTCTCATTCTCTCTCTGGTGAGTGCACGTATGTGCCTTCTGGCAATTTTTTTTTTTTTTTCAGAAGAAGTATGTTTACAAAAGCAACTATTAGTAACTATTTTGAGGCCACACTTTCAACAACTTCTGTGTTCTCAGCCTGGACAAAGGAATGGGGCTTTGATACCAGGCCAGTAGAAATGGTAATACAGATCGCTCATAGAGCATTGTCAAGCATGCTGCTCACACTCCGTAGTGGTAACCGCCCTTTGAACTGCCGTTGCTTTTTGACAGTGCCTTCGTGTCCAGTTGACTTCTGCAGGCCAGGTCTCTGTGTCAGCGCAGGGCACTCTAATTCCTCCTGCTGAGCGCAGGTCATTAAATACTCGCCCTACATTTTACAGCTTCAACCCTGTGACAGGGGAGCTGACCCTAGCTCAGTGCCAGGCACCCAGCAAAATGGGGATTAATAAAACCCGCCCTAGTGCAGCCAAGGGCTCTACAGCTGCTCCTTGCAATTAGACTTGTCATCATTCTCTCAAAAAGCCCCTGTTGATTTTTAAATCCTAATTGGCAGGAGACACCTGTTTCCCAATGGGAAGGGGGCATTCAATTGCAGCAGGAGAAGAGAGGCTGAGAAACTGGATGAACAAGACACGTAAATACTTTGCCTCAGGTCTGTTGGCTGCCATTTAGAGTTTTTTTCTTCTGTTTTGTTTTATTTTTATTTCCTTTTTTCTCTCCTTTTTTCTCTTCTTTTGCTTCTCTTTCTTATTCTTTTTCTTCTTTTCTTTCATCTCCTTTTTTTTTTTTTTTTTTTAACCCAGAATAGCATGTCCAGAGACAGGCTGTCCCTTGGGAGCAAGGAAACATTTGGCTCTGATTCTTTTTTTTTTAGCAAAACTTTCCACTGGTCCCTCCCTAGGGCATCCTCCTTGCCATCTAGCAACCCCCTCTTACCATGATTACTCTTCCCTGGCTACATTTTTTTGCCAGGGTCCTGGGTGTCATTCATTATCATATTTAGGTATTTATTAACTACCTGAAGGCTGATTAAACTCTAATCTATTTACACTTATAAAGAATATTAAGAATATGTTTAGTTCCTGTCTCCACTAAGCTGACATTCTAAACAGAGGGAGGCATTAGAAGAACTGCATGTTCTTCTAATGTACAAGTGAAATATTCCTTTTCAGCTAACATATCAGAGACAAGATCTGTATATAGAAAGGAAACTGGTAAATCTTCTCAGGACAGTTTCCTAGAGGTTTGGGCATTTTGATTTTCTCTAAAACTTAATCATCTTAGAATTTCTGCTTGAATCTCATACTTAACGTTGTCTAAATGGTAGCATGTTAGGTTTTTTCATGAGAGTTTCAGACCCATTCTCTTCATTAATGCACTGGAGGTTTGCAAGTTAAATATTGCTACTACTTATTGCACTCTGGTCATTAGGGCAAATATGTAAGATAAAGAGAATAAAATAACCAGATGGGAATGTGGAGGAAGCTATGACTCAGCAAATATTAAGAAGTGATAGAATAACAAATCTCATTTCCACATAAGAAGCATTTATTGAACACCTGTGATGTTAGGCTTTGTTCTAACACTTGGTCTTCTTTTGCATCACTCAGGTTTTAAGCTTCATTTATTAGGGCTTTTCTCTTAAGAGAGCTTCGCCAATAGCTAGGTAAACCCTTTTGTCAACCTTGCTATGTCCTTGTGGCTTCTGTGAAATTAAGCAGTCAAGCAAGACTTTCTCTGAAGTTCAACTGAATAAGAATGGGATGTCCTTCAAATGCAATATGATAAACTCAGATAATTTTTTTCCGCTTTGTTTTTCATTTAGTATTACAAAATTGTATGCCTTCTTTACTTACAATGGCCTTGTCATTGTCACTGCTGAAAATGTAAAGGAAGTAAAAGATCTTATTACTGCTTTTGAGCAATTTGACCCTTGGTAAATTATATATACATAGGAAGAATAACCACTACAGGGACCAGCAGATGGCTTAATGGTTATGTCACTGGACTCCCACGTAATCAACTGCAGACACAGTGGTTTGGAACTCACACCAGGTGTGTGTGTGTGTGTGTGTGTGTGCCCAAGATCCTGAGAGGAGAATAGAGGTGTCTCTCTGTCTTTCTGTGTCTCTCCAGAGATCACACATGCCCAATAGCAAAAAATTCCTTCTCTAAAAAAAATTAGAAGAATCACCATTACATAGAGCAATTCTGCATGAACATTCCATTGAAAAAAAGGTTGGAGCCTCTTGTACCCCATAGCAACTCTTCAGGGAATTCCATTATTAGTAGAAGTCTGAAAGTCTCTTAGACTCCTAGAGAGATGATTGCCCAGATTTAGTGTCCACAATAATTACCTAAAAATCTCATTAAAATGCACATTCTGTCCCCCCTGGGAGGTGATTTCTCGCTTTCGGTCTCTCTGTCTCTCTCTGTCTCTGGCAAGTGCACACGCCCTATAGCAAAAATCTCTCCCCCCCCAAAAAAAATGCACATTCCAAGTCAGTTCGTGGCTTAGTGGTTTAAGGCAGCTGAATCACAGTTGAACATGCGGTTCAAGTCCTGGCAGCTTGTTAAACATGCTAGGTGCCTGTGCAGTGCATACCCAAAATCCCAAACGGAGGGAGAAATGGAAGAGAAGTTATTGTGGTAACTGTTCTCTGTGACTGGTGCTTTCTCACTTTCCCTTTTTCTGTCTCTCTGCAGGGAGTGCAACAGCCCTCTGGGGGGGGGGTATTAATTGCAGATACCTGGGGCCCCACACTCAGTGATTCTGATTCAGTAAATGTGTGGAGGGGGCTAGGAGTGAACCTTCTGAGAATACTCCATATGATTTTGATGCTGATGGTCTGCCCTTTAAGAAACTATAAGACCCTCCATCTATCTTAGGGCCCTTTAGATAAGGGAGAGAGCAGATGGAAGGATAAGATTACACAATAATTTCTGCCTTCTTGATCATTCACTTAGGACCAAAGGGGCTTTGCTTATGAATGCTAAAGTGCTTCACTCATGAATTCTTTCTTGTGGCTGCATATACATAACTGCATCTGAAAAGTGGCTGATCCTATACTTGCTTCTTTGTATTGGATACATTAAAAAACCAGATCTTTATATATGGATGTTACCTTTACTTCCATGCCCTTTCAAAGATAAGGCCCTGAACTGTGAATGGTTCGAAGGTAAGTTATTACCATACAAGGAGAGAGCTGCTTAGGCTAAAAGCTCCTTTTAGAGGTTTGGAACCAAGTGTAAGGCTTTGCAGCCTCCATGTGTTTATGATGTAAGCAACAGTGAGTAGCGCAGAGAACTCAGAGGAGACTTGGTGATTCATTCAGGAAGAAATAGCTTGCACCTGTGACAAGGGCAAAGGCGCCACTTGGCATTATTGGGGTGCTGCCTCAGCTGGAAAGCAAGCTCTGTCCCCAAACGAACTGACAGCTTGTAGCTCTTCAGCAGCAGCAGCAGGTTCTTTCACTGTTGTGTTTTGCTTTTGGAGTGAAAGCAAACTTGTGACTCACATGGGCGCTGAGGGGAGGTATGTGCTTAGCAGCAGTCTTGGCAGGAGGGCTACCACTGCAAAGATGGATGCACTCTAATAAGCACATGTGTTCTTACAGTATGTCTCATGGCCAGGCTACTTCATCTTCAGTAATCCCAATCTATGTCCCAGAATCACATCGTTTGGCTGTGGATCACAACCATGTATCCTTGGCTTGGAGAAAAAAAATGAAATGTGATCTCAAGACAAGATAGGATCATGAGCTGACGAGGCTCTGATGACGAGGCTCTCCCCCAGCAGCACAACTTAAAATGCAACATTACGTCAGGAAAATGTATTGAAAATGCCAATGGAGAAGACCAAGTATTGTCTTCTATCCGTGGCATCCTGCCTTGGTAACTTATGATAGTTTACTGGAACCCATTGATGTGCTGGATAAAAGAATGTGAGAAAACAAAGCCTCAATCCTAGCAGCCCTGACTGCATTGCCGTCCCTAGCAGTAGTCATTTATCTTTGAGAAGGTACTGGATGCTATTATACATGTCATTAAAAGGCCATTTTTCAAGATAAGCACTTGAGGGTACAATAATGTTAAAATACAAAACTCCTTGTGCTTAAAGAGTGTGATGATAAGGACAAGACAATGGCTAGAACTCACTATAGTCTTGTTGTCCTTCCTTTGAACAAGCCCAGAGCAGTGGGACAGAGCTCTATAAACTAGGAAGGATTACTGAAAAGGCAGTTTTCAAGGCTTCAGGTAGGGAGCAGCAGATGGCATAATGGTTACATCGCTGGGCTCCCACATAGTCAACCAGGGTTCGAGTCTCAGACCTGGTGGCTTAAAAACTCATGCCAGGCACAAGTGCATGTGTGCCCAAAATCCCAAGAGGAGACTGGAAGAGAAGGGACTGTGGCATGGTCATCCCCCCTGAGGAGTGATTTCTCAGTTTCTGTCTCTTTGACAAACATATATGCACTATACCAAAAACCCCTCTTAACAACAGCAAAACGGCTCTACGTAAATCACAACTGATCAGAAAGCAGCTGGTCTTGGATCAACTATGGAAAAGGAATCATTTACTAGGAAAACTTGACTGCCTTGCTGTGAAATCATGTAGTTGTCATATAATCTTTTAAGACAATGATACTTCATTGCCAAATCCATCCCATTTGCTATGATTAAAATTCTGGCTTGCATCCCAAGGCACCCTTTTAAAAATATAAACAGCCCTGAAGTTCAGTGTTTGTACCAAGGACATGTGTGTAAATTAAGCAAGTAAAAGCCACGGCAGCACGGAATAAACACAAAATATTGGATCATTAAAAAAGCCATGACACATTTTTGCATAGAAAAATTACATCATGATTTTTCCAATGACCCAATAGTACAGAATGACAGGGCATGAGAGAGAAGGATGAAAACCTTGTTGACTCTGCATGAACATACCTATGGAGAATCCAGTATGAACATTTTATTATTAGTGTAATGCAGTTAAAAAACTAACTCCGAAGTTAAATTTCCCAGAAGGTCAAAAAAGGTAAAATATATATATATTTTTTCTTTTTTTAATTTTTAGATTTTGTTTTTATATTTCCAGAGAACTGAGGTTTTTCTTCTTTTTTGGGGAGTAAAACAGCAATGAAACTTATTTTTCATTAAATGATCAGTAACCTATAATAAAAGTGAGTGATAAATTTGATCTGCTCTATGTTGAGAGTAATAGAAAAGACAGAAATAGTCAAACACTGCCATCTGCTGTCTCTTTTCTCACATCCGCTGCTAAGTGCTATTTGGCCTCTCTCACAGGATAGATCATTTCAGCCAGCATCAAAATCACCTGGAGAATTGTGAAAACACAGATGCCCAACCTCAGGGTTTCAGATTGTTAGGTCTAAGATAGGGCTCCAAAATTTGCATGTCAAACAGGTTCCCAGGTGATATTTCCTGTGCTGGTTCAGATACTGACCTATGTAAAAATGCTCTTTGTTGTTGGCATAAAGATCTCCTGGAAAAGAACTTAGTTTCTTTGGGTATGAAGATTCACATTTTATTGCTTTTTCTGACCCGTCCTGTACCTTACATAGAATGCATTGGTATGAAAACCAAATGCAAAAGGAATTGACCATATGTACAGTCAGTCAGGTATGCAGTTTGCCATGCTTGAGGCTGAATGACTGTAACAATGGAGCATGGGATGAATATGAACTACAGGAGATTGTTTATTTAAAGAAATAGCTTGGCCTGAAATATGAAGGACCTGCACTCATGTAAGAGAACTGCTTTTAAACTGAATGGATAGTACTAGTCTTTGAAGGTCTGGGCAGAGTCCCAATTTTCCTGTGTTTCTTTCATATGCCATATGCTAGTTTGTCTTCAAGATTCATTTACTCAGAAAAGCAGATGGTCAGAAGTGAGAAACTTCAGTGGGATTAAGTTCTATCATTTTTGTCATCACCAATGTTTTCAGAAAAACTGGAATCTTCATTGATTAAATACCCCCAGAACAAAGCTGTGCCTTTGAACTTTGGAAACTGATGAGAAAAGAAAAGATGTGTTCCAACCATCTTTTTTCTTTATTTTGGTTGGTAAAAGTCATGTAACACTAAATTTACCGTGTTGACCATTTTTAGGTATACAGTTCAAGATCGTCATGTGAATTATCCATTAAATATTTCCCCTCCCCCATACACCTAGTCCTTGACAACCACCTTTCTGTTGGGTTGTCAGAAAAACTGTGATGCATTTTTGCATAGAAAAACATAGAAAAATACATCGGGAATTTTTGGATAACATAATATTTTCTGTTTCTGTGTTTTTGAACATGTTAGATGCTTCATATGAGTAAAATCATATAGTATTTGTCTTAATGTGACTAGCTTATTTCTCTTAGCAATAATGCTCTTTAGGATTATCTATGTTATAGCATATAATATGATTTCCTTCTTTTTAAGGTTGTATAATATTCCACTGCATGTGTACATACCATCGTTTGTATATTCACCTGTTGATGGACACTTAGGTTGCTTTGACTTCATGGCTACTGTGAATAATGTTGCAAAGAATACAAGCATGCAAATATCTCTTCAAAGTCCTGCTTTGAATTCACTGATGTATACCCATAAGTTTGATAGCTGGATCATATGGCAATTCTAATTTTAACTTTTTGAGGAACTTCCACAGCTTCCATAAAGACTGCACAATTTTACATCCCCAAGGGTTCTAATTTCTCTTCATCTTTGCTAACACTTATTATTTTCTGTTCTTTGATAGCAGTCATCCTAATGTGTGTGAGTTGATATCTTATTGTGGCTTTGATTTGTCTCTCTAATAATTAGTGAGGTTGAACATTTTTTCATAAGCTTGTCATTTGTATCTCTTCTTTGGAGCTATGTCATTCAAGTCCTTTGCCCATTTTAAAATCAAGCAATATTTACTGTTGAGTTGTAGATGTTCCTCAAAAATTCTTAATAATAATTCCTTATAAGATATGAGTTTTGCAAATATTTTTCCCATTCTGATGGCTGCCTTTTCATTCCAATGATTGTTTCCTTTGATGTAAAGATATTTATTATTAATTTTTTAATTAAAATTTTTTTTATATATTCAGTCACATTATTTAGTTTACAAAGTTAACATTTCAATATGTGAACATTTCTCCCTAGTCCAGTTGATCAAAATACTTTCAACAAATAACACTACACCTCCCCATCCCATCAATGCTCTGCCTCCGTATTCCTCCTCCAAATATCCTTCCCTAGGCCTCACTCCTCCACTCACATCACATCTGGCATTCACACCTATCTCTTGTGTTTGTACATCCTTTAGTCAATCAGTTTCATAGAGTGCAGACACTCGGTATATATTAAATGGGGACATATAATGTCTCTCCTTCATAGCCTGACTTGCTTCACTCAGTAGTAAATCTTCCATATTCTTCCACTTTCTGTCAAAAGCCAGGGTTTGGTTGGTGTTTATGGCTGAATTGTATTCCATATAGTATACGTGCCACAGTTTTTCAATCTATTCATCTGTATGGAGGCATTTGAGTTGGTTCCATGTCCTAACAATTGTGGATAGTGCTGCAATAAACATCAATGTGCAAACACTTTTCCAATGAAGAATTCTTCTGTCCTTTGGGTAGATACCAAGGAGTAGGATTTCTGGATCATATGGTAGTTCTATTTGCAGATTTTTTTTTTTTTGGACAGGTTTTTGCTAGAACGCATGTGCTCGCCAGACAGACAGAGACAGAGAGACAGAAAGTGAGAAATCACCCCCCCAGGGGGGATGGCCATGCCGCAATCCCTTCTCCTCCATTCTCCTCTCGGGATCTTGGGCACGCACACACACGTGCCCAGCGTGAGTTTAAGCCACCGGGTCCGGGACGCGAACCGCGGTTGACTACGTGGGAGTCCAGCGACATAGCCATTATATCAACTTCTGGTCCCAATTTTCTTTTAAAAATAATTTACAGTTATTTAGTTGCTATTAATTAGTGATAGATCTTTTAAATTATTCCATAAATTACTGCTTATGATGATTTTTAAAAAATTTGTTACATGTGAAAGAGACCGACAGACAGACATTCTTTTTTATTTGGAGAGATTTTCGCTATAGGGTGCGTGCGCTTGCCAGACAGAGAGAGACATAGAGACAGAAAGCGAGAAATCACCCCCCAGAGGGGATGGTCACGCCGCAATCCCCTCTCCTCCATTCTCTTCTCGGGATCTTGGGCACGCATGCACACGCGCCCAGCGTGAGTTTTAAGCCACCGGGTCCGGGACGCGAACCGCGGTTGACTACGTGGGAGTCCAGCGACATAGCCATTACGCTAACTGCTGGTTACCCAGACAGGCGTTCTTGAGAGGGTCTTCATGGGGCAAGCAGGTGGCATAGTGGTTAAGGCACTGGACCTACATGTGGTCTCCCATGGTTTGAGTTCTGAACCTGGTGGCTTGAAACTCACACACCAGGCATGTGTAAGTGAATGCTCAAAATCCTGAGAGAAGAATGAAGGAGAAGGGATTGTGGTGTGGCCATCATCCCCGGGGGGTGATTTAAGACTTTCTATCTGTCTAGCAAGCTCATATACCCTATAGCAAAAATCTCTCTAAAACAAGCCAAAAAATAAGTAAAAATAACTTCAATAGTGTAAAATTCATATTTGGGAAAGATATTAGTAATTAATAAGTATTATAAAAATGACATAGAGAAAAATTAAATATAAATAAACTCAAATTTTAGAATAGCTAGGGAATCTAAAATGATCTGATATATCAAATACTACAAGCCATAAAACCTTAAAAAACCACTACAATAAGAATACAGGGTTATAACTAAAAGTCCATCAAGAAGTGAGTTTATAATTCTTTGATAATGGAGTAAATAATAAAATACAATAAAAACTTAAGAAATATATTTTTTTAAATTTCAGTCATAGTCTAATTTAGGATTGTGTCTAATCACTTCGCAAACCTCATCTATACCAAAGACCACCAGACTGAGCTCAGATTACAAAGTTATCACAAATGCTACAAGTGTGTATGTTCATCAAGCTCTGTATGCAGCCTGAAAGGCATCTCACACATAGGCACTATTGTCTTCTAAATACATGTGGATGAATAGTAAAATATGAGGAAAGAGGTCTGACTGCTGTTTCCTATTTCCATAATCCCTTCCATGGGGCCTAGGGTGAGTCATACCCACAAACGTTAACAGATCATTTTGGCCCATTTGATAACAGGACTCTTCCTACATCCTGTCCCTGGCATAGGTTCCTTGTGATGGATGAGTCATGCCTGCTAACATGAAGAGACCATTTTGACTTCTTGATAACAGGACCCTTCCTATATCCTGCCCTTGGAACAGTATCTTGTGATGTATACAAGCCTCCTTATCTCTGTTACAGAACACTCTTTGCTGATGCCTTCCCAAAACACCTTCCTAAGAACTGTAAAACCCACCTATGGCCTGCAAGCCTCCTGCTTCAAGATATCCCACCTCTTTGGGCCAGACCAATGGAAAACTCTTCACACTAAATTCCAAACCTTGTCTATCACTCTCAAAATCAAATAAAAGGAAGCCCTGTACCTGATCACCCTGAGAAAGACATGTTTGCCTCTTCTTTGGGTTCAGGTCACACACATCTGTGCTTAGAAATAAACCACATTAATTATTATTTCTACAGAGTTGGTTATTTTCATCAATGAATACAATTGCATTTAAAAGTATTACAAAGCTCAAATTCAAATGGGAACAGTGGATATGAATAAAAATGAGGAACAAAACTCCATCAACTAATGGCTATAATAGAGATGTATACAAAAGTAGCTTCCTAAAATGTGATGAGAATATTATATGCTCACACTTCATCTCAAATTAATTAAAGTAAAGGGTTCTGGAATTATGCAGTTACTGAGCATTCTCTCTAAGCTATAAAGTGAAGAGAAAATAAAAACCTCTAATTTTCAAAAGGCTGCTGCATTATTCAACCCAGAAACCTGGAGATCTTTGGGTTTTGGACCTCCTTGAATTGGAGATGTGAGTTCTGTTTTCAGTCTGTCCATTCCCTATACTGTGGCATAGGTCATGAGCATTCCAAGCAAGACAAAATGATAAGCAAACATAAAACATGGGGTATGTGGCAATTTGGCTCTGTGAATTCCTTCCATACTTTCATTTAAGGCAACTGCTGTTTTCAGTCCCTGGCCCACTTTACTTCCCATCTCAATCCCTCTTCTTTTTCTCAATTTGGATTTTATAATCAAGTTCTGAATTCCTTCCTTTAATGCTAGTTAAAACACCCCAGAAGGCAAGCTTTTGGTAAGTACTTTTTTAGGATAATTTCCACACACACTCAACTCCACCCGAGAGCAAACCATGCCTTTGGATACTGCTGGCTACTTATGCTTTGGAGGAGTCACGGGGAGACACTATATGGCGGTATATGGCCTGCAACCTCTTTGTTCAGGCAGACCACTACAGTGAACGATAACACCAAGCTTGCCTTTGGCACTACCCCCTCTTCTCCAGTGCATCTCTCCCAGCATTTTGCATCTTCTCATTCCTATTGCAGGCACCCAGCATCCTTGCTCTTCATGCTCTTAATCCTTCTTCCCAATCAACATTTCTGAATAGCATTCAATATTCCAGACTTTGCCTACCCCTTTCTTAATTTCTGATCTATCTCTATGCAAATGAATGCCTCACCACCCCCCAGACATTTAGTTTCTACCCAAAAAGTTGGCTAATCTCTAAGTCTCTATCTGAACAAAAAAAATATAGTAAGAGCAAAAGGACTATCCCAAGGACCTTCAAACTTAAGGGAGTTGAGTCCCACATGGCTGACTGTGGTTTGATTCCTAGCCCAGGTGTTTAAGAAACATTCTGGACACATGTTCATGTATGCCCCAAATCCCAGCAGGATGGAGAAGTGGAGGAGAAGGGATTACAACATGAC
This sequence comes from Tupaia belangeri chinensis, assembly GCF_000334495.1. Taxonomy (NCBI): domain Eukaryota; kingdom Metazoa; phylum Chordata; class Mammalia; order Scandentia; family Tupaiidae; genus Tupaia; species Tupaia belangeri. Next base: position 6,823,557 of record NW_006159583.1, read on the forward strand.
CTCACCTCATTGGAGGGTGCTTTCTCTCACTCTTTCTCTCTGAGGAATGCTGGCACTCTCTGGCAATTACAAAAAAAGAAAATAGAGTTTAAAACACTGAACTGAGATTTCTGCCACTGAGGCAAGGACTGCCTTTTCTGTAGCAGCACACAGCACATGTAGAACTGATGGACACTTTTCAACTTGAAGTAACTTTTGATGCACAGGGTTCAGTAGAGTCTGGAGATGGTGCCAGGTACTAGCAAGAGAATAATTCATTTGGGGGACAACTTAGAGAATTCCAAGAAATTTGAGGGAAGAATTTGAGTGTGGATGGAACTCCCTAAGAACAGGAGGAAGCTGATTCTATGTTCAGCTATGGTTGGTATCTGTGGAAAACATGCTTCAATAAAATAATCTGCGAAACCCAGATATCAAAGAAGATTCGAGATCTGTTGAGAACATTTTAAGTATCTCTTCCTTCTTTCTTTTAGCATTTAGCACAATCCTTGGGACATAGTAGGAGCTCAGCAAATACTTGTTCACTGACTAAGCAAATACTTGTCACTGCCCTCTGAGTCAAAAGATACAGGGCCAAATATTGGGGGTGGAAAAACATGGCACAAGGCAAAAAGAAAAGAAGAAAACAACAACAACAACAAAACAAAAAATGCAAAAACCAAAAACAGAAACACAAACAGTATCAACAAAACCTAAGGAGTGAGGTAAGAATGAAGTTTCTTGGGACCAGCAGATACCATAATGGTTATGTCACTGAACTCCCATGTAGTTGACCACAGTTCGGTTCTGGATCCATGGCTTAAAAACTCGTGCTGGGTGCATGTGCGCTCACAATCCTGACAGGAGAATGAAGGAAAAGGGATTGCGGCATGGCCATTGACCCCTGGAGGGTGATTTCTCACTTTCTGTCTCTCTGTCTCTGTTTCTCCATCCAGCACATGCACCCTATAGCAAAAATCTCTCTCTCTAAAAATAATAATAATAATAATAAATAAATAAATAAAATATATTAGGTATGTTCACAAAAAGACTTCACCTGGTACTTCCCTATAAACAACCCAATGGGTGTTAAAATGTACTCAGCTAAAGGAGAAAACTCCATAATCCCTCCATGCTCCCCCTTCTCTTCATTAATAGTTTTTTGAGGTCTTTCCTTTGGCAATACTTCAGAAGAACACCAGAGGGCGATCCATTTTAACTCTTCAGAATTCCTCTAACTTCAGTTGAGAAATTCATCTAAGAAACATTCCATGAAGTAACAAGTAGCTTGCTTTGTAAAGAAGCTGTGATAGAATTCAATACGCAATTTGCAAAAATTATGAAGATTATACCAAGTCTAAACAAAGACATAGGTATGAATCGCAAGACCCTGACCAGTTAAGTTTTTCAAGAAAACTACAGTTTGCTTTGTACTGTGGCAACTTTTCTGCTAGAAATAAATGGCTCCTTTCCTGCAACTACATACATGGTACGTGTGATGTTACATACCTGGCAAGTGTGATGTTGTTACAAAGATCTAGGAAAAACAATAGCTCTCAGGAAAAGAATGACAGAAAACATGTATATTACCATATAAAAATAAGTGTACATATATGTATTTGCATGTATGCATACAAGTACACTTACGTGGTATATGTATATAAAAATTATGACCTCCTTCAAAAAACAATGATCATTCCCTCAAATATTAACACTGTGGTTATTTCATCACCTTTTATCTAATGACTTATGGTAGTTTTGTTGAGAAGGGGATGACAGCTTTGTTGACGAAAACCTTGGTTCCCCACAGTCATTCCTGTAGGGTGAGACATGCATGAGTCATGGGGCACATGTCATCCTGGCAAAGGTCTTTCAACTACATGGCAATCTTAGCTCTCCCTCTGACCACATAGCCTTAACTCTGGCAAGTGGATTTAGTAGATTCACCTAAATGAAACTTTGCCAAAATGTACCAGAAATGAAACACTTAAAAACAAATGTCCAACTTGTTAATGAAAGTATAATTTTTACTCAAAATCTCAACAATCATAAAGAAACTGATTTGGGGGTAGCAGATAAAGTATTATTTATTAATACATTTTTCACTCCTAGCAAGTCATGGGCTTTAAGGTCTTCAAAACTGAAAGATAAGCTAAAATTATAAAGTAATCCTCTTCCCCAGAACCCAAAGTTGCTGTTTCTTTCCTTTTGAAGTTATATTTCATATTCAGAAATCAGTCTGTGACTTGCAAAACACAGTTGACCAAAAATAGATGCATAACTGCCAGATTTCTAATCTGTAAATAAAGAACGCTCAAGCATCAAAATGTTTTAAGAAATTTAAAACATATGCAAAGTTCAGAAAATAATTTACTGAATTCAAGCAGTGATTGCTCTTTGTTACTAATATTAAGAAAATCATTGGGGTTCCACTAAGTTAAATCTATAAAAACTTGGGACTTGGGAATAGAATCTTCATCATTTTTATACATGACAAGCTACAAATATTATACCTAGAGATTGTCACATAAATATGTGACACCCTGTAAGGTAAATTAATTAAAATTTCTGCTTTGAAAATTAGCTGCATTTGGGTGACCAGCAGATGTTGTAATGGTTATGTTGCTGGACTCTCACATAGTCAACTGTGGTTCAAGTCCTGGACCTAGCAGCTTCAAACTAATACCAGGGCACACGTGCATGCATGCTCAAAATCCCAAGGGGAGACTGGAGGAGAAAGGATTTGTCCTTTCTGTCTCTCTGTTGCTCTCTGTCACTCCAGCAAGCACAGGCACCCTAAAGCAAAAAAAAAAGTAATACTTTTCTAATTTATATCCAAATGCTTATTTTTTGCTTACCATTCAGATTTCCTGAATGTCTATATCTTGATCTGTACCAAGAATTAGAACAAGATATCAGATAGTGAACATGTAAGATTTTTTAGTATTTTAAGCAAAAATAAAGATAACATATTTGAAATCAGTGAAATATCCAGTTTTGGGGCCAGCAGGTGGCATGGTGGTTGAGGCATTGGACTCCCACATGGTCGACCATGGTTTGAGTCCTGTACCTGGCGTCTTGCTTTCCCACTTCTGCGCCCCACCCCTGCCTCTGGTCAAATTAAAAAAAAAAAAAAAAGAATAAAATTTAAAAAATAATTCTTCAAAACAAACAAATATACAATTTTAATAAGAATGTGATAGAACTATTCGCGCATTGCTAGTTTGTTTGTTTGTTTTGAGAGGCTTTTGCCATAGGGCGTGTGCAATTGCCAGAGAGACAGAGAGACAGAAAGCGAGAAATCACCCTCCAGGGGGGATGGCCATGCCTCAATCTCTTCTCCTCCATTCCCTTCTCAGGATCTTGGGCACACATGCACACGTGCCTGGCATGAGATTAAGCCACGGGGTCCAGGACTCGAACCGTGGTTGATTGCATTTTGATAGGCAAGGAAATTTAGGTTATATCAAGAGGTTTTTCTGCATCTGAGATGACTATATCAGAAAAATTTCTTCTTCTCTTCATGAGTAATAAAGATTGACTTCCCCAAAGGAATATGAAGACATAGTTATTTTATTGTGTTTTAAAACAGACTTAACAAAAAACTGATCAAGCAAGCCCTTACTCATGAGAATGATAAGCCATGGAAATTCATGCCTTAGTTGATGCACTCACACTACACAGTGCATGAGTACCTGAACCAAGATACACTCGAAGCCATTTTCTCAAAGATAGTTCTGATATTAGGAAGGTCTGTGTAAAGTGGAGGTCACAGTGGGATCATGAGGTTCCTGTCTTCTGTCTTTGAAAATTGGATAGGAATTTTAGTTCAAGGGATGATAAAAGTTTTGTTTTCTGTCATGTTGGCTTTTTTTTTTGGGGGGGGGGAGGTATTTGCTTTTAATTTCCCATAGGGCACATGCTATCTCTACAGAGAGAGAGACAGAAGAGAAAGCGGTACAAAGCACTTACAGTGGGGCATGGTCATGTCACAATCACTTCTCCTTCATTTCTCTATACTGTTGAGATCTTGAGCATGCATGCACATGTGCCAAACATTTTTCAAGCCACCAGGCTGGGATTTAAAGAGATTGGGCATGTGGAATTGGGCTTCCCTTAACCACAAGGCTACAGGGCAGCCTGGGTTTGTTGCTAAATCTTTTTCTCTTTGAGAATAGCAATTAAAAAAATTAAAACTGCAGGTTACTGAGGAAACAAGGAGTAGTGAGTTGTGAGTGCCCCACTCACCAGCTAGAGCCCTGGACAGTGTCTCCCTTCCTAATTTATGTCTTATCCTTTTCTGGATGGGTTGGTTAGATTCACTGTGTAATGTTGAATGGAAGCAGGCAACTTCATCTCTTTGTGACTACCTGATAAACACTTTTTTACCAGGATGTATGATGTTTGCTAAGGTTTTGGTATTCCTTTATCATATTATGAAAGTTGCCCTCAATTCCTTCTTTGCTAAGCACTTTGATAGACAATAAAGTTTAGGTTATATCAAGAGGTTTTTTCTGTATCTGAGATCATTATATGAAATTCTGTCTTCATTTGTTTGTATGTAAAGTCTTTTGCCTTTCTCCTGAAATATATTGAATAGTATATGAGACATACAAACAAATATAAAAATATGTGTGGCTACTAAGTAGCTTAAGAAATAAAAAAATTTCCATTAGAATTGAAGTCTGCTATCCCTTTCCTAAGAAAATTTTAGTCTTCCTCAGTTAAAGGATAATACAGTGCTACAAGCAGCAGAGAAGTGGATTCTTCTATATAACTGCTAAGGCTTTATTATTACAATGCCAACTTTTCTGCCTAAGCAAATTAGCCCTATGATTCTGATGTTCCTGGGTAGTTGGGAATCTGAGGGATATGTTCAATAATAAACTGTTTTGGGGCCAGTAGATGGCATAGTGGTTATGTCACTGGACTCCTATATTGCTGACTGTAGTTCCTGTTCCAGACCTGATGCCTTGATACTTACGCTGGGCACATGTGTACATGCCCAATATCCTCAGAGGAGAATGAAGGAGAAGGGATTGTGACATGGCCATCCTTCCGGTGTATGATTTATCACTTTTTCCCTCACTGTCTCTGTCTCTCTTTCTCTTTCTCTTTCTCTCTCCAACAAGTGCATGCACCCTAAGGCAAAAAACTCTATAATATTAAAAAATATATATAATGTTTCATAGGTTATTAAACAGCAGCCAGAGCACAGATCTCTAATATATGGGGACAGGGTCTTTTTTAATCCACACTGGTTCCCACCAATTCTGTGCAAACTGCTTTAAGAACAGGTACACAGCTGCCTACCATGGGGCTGGGTGTGTTAGATGGGTAGCTGCTACTGTACCAAAGGCTAAAATTGACCAGAGACCCACACTGTAACACATTATAGCCAAATTTGAAAAGACAAGACAAAGAAAGAATCTTGAAGTGACAAAAGAGGAGCAACTTATCACATACGTGAAATCTTCAATAAGGTTACTAGTATGTTACTCATCAGAAATTTTACAGGTCAGAATGGTAGTGGGCCAATATATTCAACATACTAATAGAAAAGTATAACTTTCAAATAAGAACGCTTTACTTGGGATAATAGTCCTTCAAAAGTGGAGGGAGAAATCATTGGGTCATTGAGAAAGTCATGACTCATTTTTGGATAGAAAAACAGAAAAGTATGCATGACTTTTCCAATGACCTAATAATACATTCTCAGATAAATAAAAATTTAGGGAGTTTGTTATTACTGACTTGCACTCAGTAAATGCTCAAAGCACTTCTACTGGGTAAAGTGAAAGGACACTAGACAGTAACTTGAAGTTACAGAAACAAAAATCCCATCGAGGTAATGGACAACTATAAGTTAACATCATTGTAATTTTGGTTGATAAATTCATTGTTTGTTTCCCAAAAGGTTTAAAAGGCCAATATTCTTAAAATATTTATTAGTTTCAAAGTTAGTATAATTTTTTTTTTTAGAAATTTTTGCTATAGAGTGCATGTGCTTGCCGGAAAGACAGAGAGAAAGAGAGAGATATAAAGTGAGAAATCACCCCCCTGGGGTGGGATGGCCAGGCCGCAATCCCTTCTCCTCTAGGCTCCTCTTGGGATCTTGGGCACACATGCACACGTGCCCTGTGTGAGTTTAAGCCACCAGGTCTGGGACTCGAACCATAGTCAACTACATGGGAATCCAGCAACACAGCCATTATGCCAACTGCCAGTCCCTAAAGTTGGCATTATAGTTTTGATTTGTTTCTCTACATTTGGTTTTCTACATAATTTAAGAGATTAACACATTTAGAAGAATTACTATTTTATGCTTTTGGGTGTACAATGTATAAAGGTGTAATTCTATAAAACCAACAACAGAAATAAGTTGAGATGGAGCTGTAAAGTAGTAGAATGTTTGTTTTTTTTTTTTAAAGAGAGATTTTTGCTATAGGACATGTGCACTTGCTGGACAGACAAAGACAGAGAGAGAAAACAAGAAAACACTCTTCAGGGGTTTGGCCACACCACAATCATTTCTCTTCTATTTGCCTCTTGGGATTTGGGGCATGCATGCACACATGCCCAATGTGTTTAGGCCACTGGGATTGGGACTCAAACCACAATCGATTATGTGGGAGTACAATGATGTAACCATTATACCATCTGCTGGTCTCAAGAAGTAGAATTTTTGTATGTTATTGAAGATAAGTTGGTACAAGTTGAAATTAAAATATTATAACTTTAATATGTTAAAGTTATTTCTAAAATGATCTCTATGATAATCACAAAGGAAACAGCTACAAAAATTCACAAAAGAAAATGGGAAGGAAATTAAAATTTTTCACTACAAAGACAGTGATATAGGAATTGAGGGACAAAGAAAAAAATCTGTAAGACACTTACGAAACAATAGTAAAATGAGAGAAGTCCTTCTTTATCAGTAATTACTTTAAATGTAAATGGACTAAGCTCTCTAATCAAAAGGCAGAGATTGGCAAAATATGTAAACACATGATACAACTCTGCTGTCCACAGGAGATTAATTCATTTTAGATCCAAAGACACAGATTTATAATGAAAAAAAGGAAAAAGATATTCCACGCAAATTGTATTCAAAAGAGAGCAGAGGCAGCTATACTATATCAGATAAAACAGACTTTAAATTTTTAAAAAATGGTTGGTCTAGCAAATGGTGTAGTGGATATGTCACTGGACTCACACATAGCAGATTGCAATTCCAGTCCCAGAGCCAGTGGTTTGAAAATCTTGCCAGACATGTGTGCACGCATGTCTAAGATCCTGGGAGAAGAATGGAGAAGGGATTGCAGCATGGCCAACTCCCCTGAAAGGTGATTTCTCACTTACTTTCTACCTGTCTCTGTCTCTGTCTCTCTCTCTGGTAAGCACATGTGCCCTAAGGCCAAAATGTCTAAAAAATTTAAATATGGTTACAGGAAATGAAAAAAATCACACTTATTAATGAATGTTTCAGTATAGCAAAAATATATAACAATCGGGACCAGCAGTTAGCGTAATGGCTATGTCGCTGGACTCCCACGTAGTCGACCGCGGTTCGAGTCCCGGACCCGGTGGCTTAAACTTGCGCCGGGCGCGTGTGCGTGCGTGCCCAGGATCCCGAGAGGAGGATGGAGGAGAAGGGATTGCGGCGTGGCCATCCCCCCTGGGGGGTGATTTCCTGCTTTCTGTCTCTCTGTCTCTCTCTGTCTGTCTGGCGAGCGCACGCGCCCTATAGCAAAAACCTCTCAAAAAAAAAAATATATATAACAATTATAAGCATTTACACAACTAATGATGGACCATCAAAATATATAAAGCAAAAAGTGTCCGAATCAAAGGGAGAAATAGTTTTACAAAAATAGCAGCAGATCTCACAATTTAATTCAACAATGAGAAAGAAGGTAAGTACAAAAATAAAAGACTTAAACAACACAGCAAGCCAATTAAATCTAATAGATAGAGAACATTCTACCCAAAATAACACCATACACATCTTTTCAAGTTTAAAAAGGGCCTTTCTAGGGTTAAAAATATATATATTAGGCTACAAATTCAGTTTCAATAGACTTAAAAAGACAGAACTTATAAGGAATATTTTCTCTGTCATAATTAGGTAAAGTTAGAAATTATTAGCAAAAGTAAAAGTGGAAAATATACGAGTTTGTTAAACAATACATTTTTAACCAATGAAAGGATCAAAGAAGAAATCATGAGGGGAGGGAAATTAGAAAATAGAGACAAATGAAAACAAAAACACAACATACCAAAATTTATAGGACATAGTGAAAACCGCACTAATGTAAAAATTTATAGCTATGAAAACATTTAAAAACAAGAAAGATTTTAAAGCAACAACTTAACTTGAAAACTTAAGGAACATGAAAAAAGAACAAACTTAACCCAAAGCTGACAGAAAGAAGGAAATAATACATATTATATTAGAGCACAGATAAATGAAATGAAGAACGAAAAACAACAGAGAAACACAGTGAAGATGAAAGTTGTTTTTTTGCTTTAGGAAAAAATCACTAGAATTGACAAATCAATAATGAGAAGAACTAAGGGGCGAAAACAGAAAAGAGTCGGGCGCGTGTGCGTGCGTGCCCAGGATCCCGAGAGGAGAATGGAGGAGAAGGGATTGCGGCGTGGCCATCCCCCCTGGGGGGTGATTTCCTGCTTTCTGTCTCTCTGTCTCTCTCTGTCTGTCTGGCGAGCGCACGCGCCCTATAGCAAAAACCTCTCAAAAAAAAAAATATATATAACAATTATAAGCATTTACACAACTAATGATGGACCATCAAAATATATAAAGCAAAAAGTGTCCGAATCAAAGGGAGAAATAGTTTTACAAAAATAGCAGCAGATCTCACAATTTAATTCAACAATGAGAAAGAAGGTAAGTACAAAAATAAAAGACTTAAACAACACAGCAAGCCAATTAAATCTAATAGATAGAGAACATTCTACCCAAAATAACACCATACACATCTTTTCAAGTTTAAAAAGGGCCTTTCTAGGGTTAAAAATATATATATTAGGCTACAAATTCAGTTTCAATAGACTTAAAAAGACAGAACTTATAAGGAATATTTTCTCTGTCATAATTAGGTAAAGTTAGAAATTATTAGCAAAAGTAAAAGTGGAAAATATACGAGTTTGTTAAACAATACATTTTTAACCAATGAAAGGATCAAAGAAGAAATCATGAGGGGAGGGAAATTAGAAAATAGAGACAAATGAAAACAAAAACACAACATACCAAAATTTATAGGACATAGTGAAAACCGCACTAATGTAAAAATTTATAGCTATGAAAACATTTAAAAACAAGAAAGATTTTAAAGCAACAACTTAACTTGAAAACTTAAGGAACATGAAAAAAGAACAAACTTAACCCAAAGCTGACAGAAAGAAGGAAATAATACATATTATATTAGAGCACAGATAAATGAAATGAAGAACGAAAAACAACAGAGAAACACAGTGAAGATGAAAGTTGTTTTTTTGCTTTAGGAAAAAATCACTAGAATTGACAAATCAATAATGAGAAGAACTAAGGGGCGAAAACAGAAAAGAGTCAAATTATTAAAACCAGAAATGAAAATAGGGACATTACAATAAATAAAAAGGATCAAACCAGTAGGTGGTGTAGTGGTTAAGGTACAGGATCCCACAGTGCTGACTCCACAGTTGGGGTCGCAGACCTGGCAGCCTGAAAGTCACAGCAGGCACACGTGCAATGCATGCCCAAAATCCATAGAGGAGAATGGCGTGGCCATCCCTGCTGAGGATGGATGTATCATTTTCTCTCTCTTTATCTGTCTCCTATGAGTGCACATGCCCTACAGCAAGAACTTAAAATAAATAAGTAAATAAATATAGAAAAATACATAGAAAAGATTATAAGAGAGTATGAAGAATTACATATTAACAAATTGGATAACTTAAATAAAATGGACAAATGCCAAGAAATACAAATTTACCACAGCTAAATCATGAAGAAGAAAATCTGAAGAGACCTTAACTAGTAAGGAGATCACATAAGTAATCAAAATATCCTGATCATCTCACTGACAAATTCTAACAAATGCTTAAACACAAAAACAATTTTTCTGAAACATTTCCAGAAAATTGAAGAGAATAGAACATCTCTTAACTCATTCTAGGCCATAATTACCCTGACTTCAAAGCCAGACTAAGTCACTACTAGGGAAAAAAAGCAACAAACAAACAAAAAACTACAGACCAATATTTTTGTGAATATTGATACAAAACCCCTCAACAAAATACTAGCAAAGTGAATTCAATAGCATATTAAAAGGATTGTACACCATGATCACGAATGACTCATCCCTGAAATGCAAAGATAGTTTTACAAACAAAAGTCAATCAGTGTAATACACTACATTAAGAAAATAAAGGGGGGAGCTAAATGATCATTTTACTTGAAGCAGGAAACGCATTTGACAAAATTCAACAACCTAGGGATGGAAGGAAACAACCTCAACATTATTGAAGCCATATTTGAAAAGCTTCCAACAAATATCATACTCAATGGTGTAAGACTGAACATTATTTCTCTAAGATCAGGAGCAAAATATGATGCCCATTTTAGCCACTTCTATTCAACATAGTACTGGAAGTCCCAGCCAGAGAAATTAGTCAAAAAAAAGTAAATGCAAGGAATGCGAGTTGGAAAGGAAGGAGTAAAATGATCTGTTTGCAGATGACATAGTCTTATATGAGGAAAATCCTAACTATTTCATAAGAAAAGCAGTAAAAGGAGCTGTATGGTGACACAGTGGTAAAAATGATGGTCTGTGAGGCTGACCCACATTAGAAGGTTCCAGTTTTGTGTCTGGAGACCTCACTGGTCAACCAGGCATGCATATGCATATGATCCAGGACTGGTTGAGGCCGGGAGTGGAACATGGCATCAGGACCCTGTTTTGGATGCTCTCTCTCTATTGCTCTTCAAAAAAATAAATGAATAAGCCTTAAAAAATATACCCTGAAAATTGTTAGAATTGATAAATATATTCAGCAAAGCAATTCACAAAAGGCAGTTGCCATTTCTGTACACTAACAATGAATATTATGTAAAAGAAATTACTAGAACAGTTCCATATGCAATAGAATCAAAAAGAATAAAATACTTAGGAATTAACAACAACAAAAAGACGTGTACAGTGAAAACTACAAAATACTGATGAAAGAAAGTAAATAAAATAAAATAAAATAAAATGAAAACACATTCCATGCTTATGAATCAGAAGAATTCAGATTATCATGATGTCAATACTGCCCAAAGGAAATCTACATATTAAGTGCAATTCTTAATAACATTTTTTGCAGAACTAGAAAATCCCATTCTAAAATTAATATGGAGTCTTAAGGCACCTCAACTAGCCAAAACAACCTTGAAAAATAAGAACAAATCTGAAGGACTCATGTATTTTTTTTTTTTTGGAGAGGTTTTTGCTATAGGGCACGTGGGCTCGCCAGACAGACAGAGAGAGACAGAGAGACAAAAAGCGAGAAATCACCCCTCAGGGGGAATGGCCACGCCGCAATCCCTTCTCCTCCATTCTCCTCTCAGGATCTTGGGCACTCACGCACACGCGCTGGGTGTGAGTTTAAGCCACCGGGTCTGAGACTCGAACTGCGGTCAACTACGTGGGAGTCCAGCAACATAGCCTTTAAGCTAACTGCTGGTCCCAGGACTCATATTTCTTGATTTCAAAACTGATGCTGAAACTATTGTAATTATGGTAGTTTCATAAATGCAGACATATAGACCATTGGAATAGAACAGAGCCCAGAAATAAATACTCATATATATATAATCAAGTGATTCTTAATAAGGATGCCAAGATGATTCGCTGAGAAAGGACAGGATTTTTACAAATGATGCTGGGAAAACCAGATATTCACATGAAAGCGAATGATGTTGGACTCTTATTATCATATTTTTTAAAAATCAAATCATATAAAAAATTTAAAAAATGGATCCAATATCTGAATGTATGACCTAAAACTCTAAAAACCTTAGAGGAAAACACAGGGCAGTAGTTTTATGACATAGGATTTGGCAATTATTTCTTGGATATCACACCAAAGCCATAAGCAACAACAACAACAAAATTGGACTTCATAAAAATTGAAAAAAAATGCATCAAAGAAAAAAATCAAATTAAGTGTAGTGAAATGTACTTGTATTCCTAACTATTCAAGAGCATGGTACAGGAGGATGAGGAGTTTGAGGCTACCCCATACAACATAGGGAAACCCTGTCTCTAAAAAAAATAAATAAATAAATAAATAAAAATTCAAGTTCAATATCAACAGTTCAGTATCTCCCATATACATGTATACATATATATATGATAAGAAAGTATTATTCAAGTCATATAAAGAACCCCTAAAACTCAAAGATAGGGAAACAAGTAACCCAATTCGAACCAATTCAAAAATGAGCAAAAGCCTTGGATAGACACTTATCTGAAGAAGATATATAAATAGACAATAAGCACATAAAAATATAACCAATATAACTAATCTCTAGGAAAATGCAAATTAAAACTGCTATGAGATAATGCCTCACACCTTAATGTGGAAAAAAAAAAACAAACAGAAAATAAGAGTTGATGAGGATGTGGAGAAATGCAGAGAAATTGGAATCCTTGTGTGCTGTTTGTTGGAATCTAAACTAGTACAGCTGGTATGGAAGATAGTGTGACAGAATTCTCCAAAGTTAAAAATAAAATCACCATGTGATTCACTTATATATACACATATATATCGCCAAAAATGTAAAGCAGGATCTTGTCATTTACATGTCTGTGCTTATAGCTGTGTTATTCACATTATACACATAAGCAATCCAAATGCCCATTTGTGCAGGAGTGGATAAGGAAATGTGGTATCGTACATATTATACATATAAGGACATATCATTCAGGTTTACAAAGGAAGGAAATTCTGACATGTATTACAACATGAATTAACTCTAAAGGTACCATTTTACAAATGGTGCTGGGAAAACCAGGCATTCACATAAAAACGAACGATTCTACATGAAGTAAGCTAATTACAAAAAGACAAACACTGTATGATCCCACTTGTATAAAATACTTAAAGTAGTCAAAATCATAGAGACATAACATAGAATGGTAATTTCCATAGGTTAAGGGAACTTTGTTTAACGGGTATAGAGTTTCAGTTTTATAAGATAAAGAGTTCAGGACCTGCAGCTGTTATAATGCTAATGTCACTGGACTCCCATGTGATAATGCCAGTGGGTCCATGGGCAAACTAGAGAGCAAGAAAGCGCCCTGTAATGAGATCTAGTTACCCCCCAAATCCTCATCCCCTCAGAATCTTGGGCATGCGTACACATGTAGCCAGCACATTTTTCAAGCCCTCAGGGCCAGGATTTGAACCACTGTCTGCCATGTGTGGTCAGGCTCCCTTTACACAGGACTTGGCCATTGCACCACAGGATTGGGTCCCTCAAAGGAATTTCATATGGCAGTCAGAGCTCCTTGAATTCTCTGGTTGGAAAGAGTTGGGAAAACCTTTTCTATTTAAATATCTGGAACCAAGGCTAATAAGCTACTGACCAAGAGTTCATTTGTATTCCCAGAAACCTAGCCCACTGTCTTATTCATGAAAGTAGAGCAGTAGCTATTTATTTTTATTGATTAATAATACATGTTCTTGCTCTGCAAACTAGGAGAATGGATCATAATTCTGGCATCAGGGAGAAACAAAAAGGATGTGCTATAAACCCATGAGTCTTTAATCCAGGAAAGAAAATAGCAACTAAATTAGAAGGATGCTTTGGAAACAATAATTATTTAAATTATTTCGGCTAAAGTCATCAGGATAATTGCCAAATGGACGGAAATCCTAATTATCATGACTAGAAATATGGGCTAAATTCCAGCATGAAAAGAAATGAGTTTGTTGGGAGGGGGAGGACATGAAAAACTAAACAACTTGATAGCTAAAATACAAGCAAAATATGCTGTTTTTGCTACATAAGAGGTTTTGCCAGAAATTCTTGTTTTGTTTTTTTAAAATTCCTATTCCCATAATAAACATTGGTGTTTATTTTGAATGGTATGGATAATATGGTGAGTGTTTATTTGTAGCCAAGTTGTGTAGCTGAATACGAAGATGTCTCAATAAAATTCAAATGTGCAGGGCCAGCAAGTGGTGTGGTAGTTACGGCTCTAGAATCCCACATGACCTGTTGGGTTTTGAGTCCCAGACCTTGTGGCTTGACAATCACATTGGGTACATGTGCATGCATGCCCAATATCCCAGGAGGGGAATGGAGGAAAAGGAATTTCAACATGGCCATCCTCGCAGGGGAAGATTTCTCACTTTGCCACTAACTGTCTAACTATCTTTCTCTATCTCTCTCCAACAAGCACATGTGCCCCATGGAAAAAACAATAACAACAACAACAAAACAACTAGAAATAAAAGAAAAAAATCAAATATGCAGTTTACCATTTTCCGTAGACAGCTAACATTTTTATTTGTGACTTATTTAAATCACGTGAATATCCAAACTATAAAGTTTCCCACGGGTAGGCAAGTCTAATTGCATAGTGGATTCTAAAGATCTCTGATAGATTATTTATTCTCCCTTTAAAACTTCTAAATATTTCTTAATCCCTGAGTATGAATTTCATCTACTTTCCTATAGGACTTTCTCAATAGAGGGAATTAAGTCTTCATTCAGAACACCAAAAGCTATGATAAAAGCTGCAGAACAAGAAAGCCAAAAATCCAATGGAAAAATAGTGACAAGAAAATATTAAAATTTCCATTTTAACACCAAAACAATGATTACATTAGTCAACTATAACTGTTGGCCTTATCTCTTCCTTGAACAATTGCAATAGTTTCTCTTGCTTGTCTTTCTCCATCAACAGCCACTCACACAGCCCTCTCGTACACTACTCACAAATTATCTTTCTGAAGTTAAACTCTGATCTTGTCATTCCTCAGCTCATGAACCTGCAGTGACTCTTCATTCTCTGAACAATGATGCAAAAACTTGAGCCTGACATTCGATTGCCAAACTAGTTTTTCAACTCTGACATCCATTTTAAGATCCTTATAGTTCAATTGCCTTTATGGCCCTTCTAGTCAATCAACAGTAACCACTCCTGTTTTGTGTGTATACTCTGGATTATTTCTACCTCCAGATACTTTGTCCGTTTGTTTCCAACACTGGAAGTTTCTATATATTTTAAGTCTTAACTTTATAAGCCTAGTTCACATAGTACCTGTTACAGACTGAATTGTAGCCCCAACAAACTTCATATGTTGAAGCTCTAGCCTCCAATGTGACTTTATTTAGAGACAGGAGCCATTAGAGAGATAATTAGAATTAAATTAGATCATAAGGGTGGGGTTCTAATTCAATAGTATTGTCACTTCCTCCACAGATCTTCCCTGCTCTCATCATTTCCCCTTCTATTCTCATGGCATTTGATCAGATATCCATATACTAGCACTTATCATTTCTGAGTATTTAACTACAGTACTGTAGCATATCACTTAATATAGGGTTTGTCCAAAATGTGGCAAAACTTAGTGATTGATTATCTTTTGTAAAAGCAGTGAAGTTGTGTTGTTAGTCTCATTCCATCTTTCAGTTTGTCCAGTCTAGTCCTTCCATCGTGAAGGTCACTTGATTGTTCAGTGGACTGCTAAAGCTCACAGCATTTATGTTCTAGGAAACAAGAAGGAGAAGTGAAAAGGAAAGGAGCAGAGGGCCTGCCTCTCAGCTGAGTTTGCTTTCCTTAGGAAACCTGCCCAGAAATCCCAAACAATACTTCTGGTAACAGTTCATTAACCAGAATTTAATTATATGTAACATCTAATAACAAGGGGTTTGGAGCTAGTTGGATGCTAAAAAGGAACATTTATTAGTAAATAGCAACCTCTATAATACATATGCCCATTTTAAAGCACCTTAGAAGACTGTAAATTTCTTAAGAACATGCTAATTATTTTCCTACAACTTAAATCATTTGTAACACTGAATTTTGTACATATAGGACATCTGCAAATTTATATTGAATGAATATATCGCTCACTTGGACTCTACATGAAGGCCATGTATGTAGGACTTACCCATTTCCTGCTACCTGCTCAGATTTATGGGCACCCTAAGTGTCTTTTGATGATAACACTGTTATTATGCTATAAACGTTGAATCTTCTGCTGAATTTTCTCAAGGTTGGTGTTACCATTAATTGGTTGTGAGAGTAGTTTATCTAATTGTCTAAAATTTTCACAGGCAGCAAATTCTTGGTGTGGGTAGAATCTCCATTTTTTTCATATCACAAGGATCATAAAAGAAGATTTCTTTTTAAACAAAGAAAATGGCTTGGGTATATTCTCAGGAAAGGAAATACTTTTCTAATATAAATTAGATGGCATTAGTGCCATCACACAATCAGGTCTCCTCCATCTTCTCCCATGAAAAGTAGTGAGGTAAAGTGGGAAATATACTATTTTTTAAGAACATTTAATTGCTTAAAACTCTACTTTTTTTTGTGTGTGTGTGGGGAAGGGGGTAATGCCAAGAACAGAGCACCACTTCTTAGATTTTCTTCTATCATTTCTTTTCCTACTTTTTCTTTCCTTTATTTTGCCCCTCGATGTTCTAAACTAGCATGAAAAATCAAAGAGCACGGTGAAGGATATGTGAAATTGGCATTAGTGATGGAAAGGTTATGAGTTATGAGAAGAGTTCATTCCATCTTCTCACTCTTTGCTTGTATGTCCCACTTGGTGAGATATAGAGGATGCACAATCACATCTAGCATAGGTGCAATTCAGAAACAAAACCAAGTGACTATTGCTTGCTACCTCCTAAATTTTAGTTCCATAGTGGGATTGAATCAATGAAAAATGGTTAAATTACTGTCCCCACGTGCAAAAATTAAGACTCTCTTTAAATACTTCTAACCATCAATCTTGCTTATAAGGGTTCAAGTCTCTATTGAACTTTTCTCTACTAAAGGTATCTCTGAAACACACATATCTCCAGCATTGCTCTTACCCCAACTGTCTCTTTCTCCTGAGAGCACAATTAGCACAGAAGTATTCATACCTAGCAAGTGATCTTTGCCAGGTCTAGCAGAAACCTCTAGAGAAATAGAGTTGTACCAGTCTGTCTATCTAAATATTCCTTTTCCTGGTGTATCCAATCAGGTCTGTGGAAAATAACAGATGTTGTTAATGACATTGCAAGAACCACTAATACATCTATTTTCCCAGGAGTACAACTGAAGGATTTTCTATGAATATGGTAACAAGTGACAAATTGTTCACATCTATTTTTATGAAATGTTTTGACTGCTGAAGTTGTTCTATAACAGTTCATTAAAGGACCCATAAAATATGTAAGTTTACATTTTATAAAAAGATCATCAGGAATTTCTTGGCTGATAGTAGATCTTCTATTAAGCATCTGTTTTCTATTTTCTAAAGGCTTGCAGCAGTGTTGTCCAATTGTATATTAAAAGTAGTTGATTTAAGCTGGATGAAAACATTGTAATTTCTTATTGAAGATTAGTAACCCACCAATGAAGCTTCCTTAGAAGGCAACCAGCAATGTGTATGTAGCACATCTGGTTTCAAAATATTAAAAAATGATAAACACTCACCGATACAATCCATCTGTTCTCTCCATCTGCATAATTGTCTTATTTTTAAAGCTAAAACATGTACTGAACTTGACATTACACAAAGTCAAAGAACTTTTTTCCTTAATATCTAGTCAGTAATGAATGATTGAGGTCAATTTTGGAGGAATGTCATGTTTATTACTGCAAACATAGGCATTCTGGAAAACTGGTTAAGAACTAATTCCAATGTAAAGTAGGCTGTACTTTACTTGAAATTGTGGGTAAAGTTAAAGTGTCTAGACTATTAAAATTAAAGACTAATTTTTTTTATCAAAGATTGTCAAGAGTTTAATGAAGATTATCTAATTTAATGCTTTTAGTACCAGCTAGAATTTATTGAATGCTTAATTTATGCTAGGTATTGTGTCAAAAACTTCAGATACATTATCTCATTTACTGTTTATAATTTATTCTACTAACACAATTTTAGAAAAGGAAACTGTAGTTCATACAAATAGTATATCTAAAGTCACAAAGTTCATGTATGAAAAAGTCATGAATTCTATTTGGGTACTACGACTTCAGTGTACATTCTCTTATACTTGTAAAATACCTTTTAAAATAATCTCAGTCTTCTTAACATTAATAGTTCTTCCATAAAAGCCATATCTTTTTAATGTTAAGAACTTCCTCAACCTGCACTCTTCCTTATTCATTTTATGATAATATGAGCAATAATAATGATGATAACATTTATTAGTGCATATTATATTCAGGTATCTTTCTAAACTTTTCTATTCTTCTGCTTCTGCTTCTTTCTTCTGCTTCTTCTTCTCCTTTCTAAACTTTCTAAAAATTAGCTCATTAAATCTTTATAAAATAGGTACAATCATTACCTCTCCCCTCTTCTCAGATAAGAAAAATGAGACCTGAATGAAGTAACTTGTTTAGACCATTCAGCTAAGACATAAAGGCTCTACAATTTGAACTCAGGAACTCTGGCTCCAAATCTATGTTTGAACTTATTTAATACTTATCACCCATGTTGAGAAGCTATGCTACATGGTAGTTGTAGAATAATGGATAATTCATGTTCAGCTTATTTTAGTTAGCATAATATTTTCAAAGTTTATTCATGTTCTAGTACATTGGTCTTATGGTTGAAAATTTCTATTGCATGGATATACCACATTTTGTTTATCCATTCATTTGTTGTTGGATGCTTGGGTTGTTTTCACCTTTTAGCTATTGTAAATAATGCTGCGATGAACCTTGTTACACTGATATCTAAGTGCCTGTTTGCAATTTCTTGGAGTATATTCCTGATGGTGAAATTGCTGTGATATATGGTTAAAATAGTAAAAGTTGTATTTACATGTTATTTTATTATATTATTTAATACAATAAAATAGTGGTAAAAAGAAATAATAAAAAGTCCATGTCTTTGAGGAACTCATATTTTAGTGTAGAATAACAGAAATGGCTGAAATTTAAACTAATAATTGAAATAATATGATACATTCTATATTGGTAGTATAAATAGGGTGCTTGGAAAATGTTTAGTATTATTTAGTGTGGGGTATAGAGATTCAGGGAGATTTAAACATGACATTTGGTGAATTCTTTTTTGTGGGGATGGGGGAGGAAGAGATTTTTGTTATAGGGCACATGTGCCCATCAAAGACAGAAAGTAAGAAATCACCCCCCAAGGGGTCTGGCCATGTCACAATCCCTTCTTCTCCATTCTCCTCGTGGGATCTTGGGCACATACACACACATATTTGGTGTGAGTGTCAGGCCACCAAGTCTGAGACTCGAATCATGGTCAACCATGTAGGAGTCCAGTGCCTTAACCACTATGCCACCTGTCGGCCCCCTTTTAGGTGAATTCTTAAAGGATGGGAAGATAGTCTCAAGGATAATGTTTGTGGCTAATAAGATTGGGAGAGAAGGTGGGACAGAAGACTAGAAACATGTTTCAAACAGGACTTCTCATGAACAAAAGCTTGAAAATGTCTCTAAGCCCAGCTGATGGTTAATTTTATGTTTTCACAGAGTGCCCAGATATTCCATCAAACATTCATCTGGGTGTGTCTGTGAGGGTATTTTTAGATGAGAGTAACATTTGAGTTGATGAATTGTTCCCCAGAGAGAGTAGAGCAGATTGCCCTTTCTAATAGGTTTGGCCCTCATCCAATCACTTGAAGGCCTAAATAGAGCAAAAAGGCTGATCTTACTACAGGAGAAAAACCTTCTTGCTTACTCTGGGACATCAGTCTTCTCCTGATTACAAATCTGAACTGAAACATTTGTTCCTGGGTTATGAGATTGCTGGCCTTTAGGATGGCACTTACATCATTAGCTCTAAGGCCTTTGGACTTGGACTAGAACTACACCATTGACTTTCCTGTGTCTCTAGCTTCCAGACTGCACATCTTGGGACTCCATAATCATGCCTACTTTGTATAATAAATTTTTCTGTTCTACTCTTATTCTCTTTCTTCTTCCTTCCTTCTTTTCCACCACCCTCCCCCCTTCCCAAATTTCCTTCCTCTCTCTTACATATGCTGTTAGCTCCCATTCTCTGGAAAACCCTATCATACTGACACATTGTAATGTGCATGGTTGTGTATGAGGGCTGTGGGTGGACGGCATGGGGTATGCCCTTCATAATTTCCTGTTAGAAGCTTTTCATTCCCCTTTGACAATTCTCTCTTCTTTACCTATTAGCTGTTTCCTAATTCTGCTGACTCATCTTCAGAATGATATCTCAACCACTGGCTCATTATTGTGGCACTTGGTGCCCTATGGCACTTGATTCCTCTTATCTTTCACCTCCCTCTTCATGCCTGCACATGATCCTTGCCTATTTCTGGCATATTCTGTCATATGCACTTCCCTGCCCTGGACTATTTTCTAACTTGCTTTCTCTGCCAGGGATGCCCTTTCCCCATTTCTGTCCCACTACACCAGATTCATACTTAAGAGGTTATGAAACAAACTTTTACTGGCTCATAAGTGTGGAGAAATCTATCTGCTTTGTTTGTTCACTGTTGTGTCACCAATATCAAGGATAGTGACTGGAATATGACAGAGAGAAAGAGAAGAGAGGGAGAAAGACAGAGAGAGGGAAAATGACAATGAACTAATAACATTCAGGACCCAGGAAAGGTTGTAAAAGTAGTTCAACTCAACCCCTACCCTTTATAGTTTGATTACAAGAGCTCAAGTATATTTGGGTTTATGTCACTATAATGGAAAAAGTGCCGACCAATCCATTAACTATAGAAGGTTACCCATTAAAAGTATTGAAAAGGATTTGTTACAAAAAATTGGTCACATGGATGAGAGTCCAACATTCTTCATGCTCTTCCCATCCTTTAGGACATATAAACATCAAAATTTTCCTGTAAGCACAGTACCACTTTGAGCCTCAGAGAATATCTTATCTCTGGATGCATTTTTTTAAATGGAAATTCACTAAAAGCTAAAAGAAACACTTTACAATCAAGTTATGAACCAAGACTACTCTTTCTATTTGAAACAAAGTCACTGCTGTGGATCACTGTGTCTAAAGTGATATCCCACATTTATAATTGGTTTAAAACAAGTCTCATCACATTGCTTATTCATTCAATTATGTTTGATTCCTTTGCACTGTTAAGAAATAATAGTCTCATCACTTAGGATTTCTGCATCTTTGTGCTTTGTATGATAAAACTATTTAAATATTTAAAAATACAATGGGGGACCAGCAGTTGGCATAATGGCAATATCGTGGACTCCCATGTAGTCAACTGTGGTTCGAGTGCCAGCTTAAACCCATGTCGTGTACGTGAGTGTGCATGCCCAAGATCTCAAGAGGAGAATGGAGGAGGAGGGATTGTGGTGTGGCCATCCCCTGGGGGGTGATTTCTCTTTTTCTCTCTCTCTGTTTCTCTCTTTCTGGCAAGTGTACATGCCCTACACCAAAACCTCTCCAAAAAAAGAAAAAAGAAAAAAGAAATATGATGGTTAAATATATTTATTTGGTTTGTACAAAATAATCTGACCAATCTCTTTTTCAGATTTCACATAGGTTAATAGAAGTTACGATTATTATAAATCTATACTCCTGTTATTGTGTCTTTATTTTATTACAAGTAAGTTAGTGAAATAGCATTGCCTCCAAACTAGTGAAAGTAAACAATTTTAAAATAAGTTTTTTTTTTTTGAGAGAGATTTTTTGCTATAGGGCGCATGCACTCGCCAGACAGACAGAGAGAGACATAGAAACAGAAAGCGAGAAATCATCCCCCAGGGGGGATGGTCACGCCACAATCCCTTCTCCTCCATTCTCCTCTAGGGATCTTGGGCTCACACTCACATGTGCCTGGCATGAGTTTTAAGCCACTGGGTCCGGGACGCAAACTGCAGTCGACTACGTGGGAGTCCAGTGACATAGCCATTACGCAAACTGATGGTTCCCAAAATAAGTTTTAACATCTATTAGATAAAGAGAATTTTTCAGGTCAACTTGTGGTGTAGCACTTAAGTGTTGTACCTAAGAAAGTCAGATATCACATGGCTGAACAGGGTTCAAATCCCAGCCTTATTGACTTCATATCAGTTAAATACATGTTCCCTCCGGACAAGGTGGAGACTTGGAGAAAAAATTGCTGTGTCACCAGACCCTGTCAGGGATGCTCTTAACTCACCCAACCTCTCTCATTTGTGCGCCCTCTGGCATAGAAACAGAGAGCAAGAAAAACATTTTCCAGGTGGGAATTTGTGTGTAATTTCTTGTCTCATACTGAGTGTATAAAATACACCCTCTTAAAAAATAAATCACAGGCCCAACTGCAGCAGTGCACAGGTATCACCATTGCTTGGGAAGCTGGAAATCATAGGGGAGGCCCAGGTTCAGTTTCCATGCCAACCTGAACAGAACAGATATGATTATGCACATCTGTAATGCTAGCTAAGTGGGTGGCTTGGGCAGAGGAATTGGGACATGGTGAGATCCCATCAAAAATGCCTCTCTCTCTATTTGTCCCTTTCCATCTCTCTTTTTCTCTCTTTCTCGTAAAGAAAAAAAACATAAAACAAAACAAAACAAAACAAAAAACTACACATACACACATATATTCTGGCTGCCACTAAAATTAAATTTATGCTAGAGCCATTCCTCAGATTAAAAACTATGTTTAAAAAATAGTTCATATGATCATATAGACTGTATTGTGCATTATTCCCTGAGCTGAAATGAGACTTCAATATGAATAATTCAATATTTTCCCCTATATTCATTTCATAGGAATACTGTAGGTTACAGTACCTAAAAGAATAATTTCCTTCCTGGTATTATAGGTTAACTATAAAACAATATGTGATCTATTGTTCAAGGTACCTCTAAATATGATTTTGGAACCCAAGATCTTGTTGGCTTTCCTACTGGAAGGGGCACCCTCCTTAATTTCTCCTACAGTCCTCACCATGAGATAGATACTGTAAAAATCTGATTCCCTTTTTCCCCATTTTCTCTTTTTTTCTATTTAGAATGTGGTAACAAGTTTTCACATATTTTACTTATTGTAAAGGCCAACTATCCTTACTGAGGGAAGCACTCAAATCTTTAAAGAGAGAAACAGACACAGAGAGAATAAGTTACCCCTGAACTTTGATAACCAGGCTGACTCAAAATGTGGGTCAAAACAGGCATGTTGGTCCCCAGCTCATAGTTCCATTTACTTCTGTGTTGCAACCCTCTATTTTTTTTTTTTTAAAGATGAATTCTCACATGTAGTGATCCTCCTGCCTCAGCCTCCTAAGCACCTGGGATTACAGGTGCCTGCACCTGGGCTTTAGGTTGGACCAGGAATAGAACTGAGCCCCACATGTGGTCCTAGCCTTCAGAGCACAGCATCTTAGCAGGGTGCATCACTTAGATTAGGCCTTC
>NW_006159583.1:6847179-6900959 GCF_000334495.1 Tupaia belangeri chinensis
TCGCTTTCCCTTACTAAGTAACAGTTCCACATAAATAAACAAAGCTTCCCAAAGTGCATTTCAAAGCATACCTCCTCCAGTAAGCCAATGAAGTATCCAGTTGTCCATAAGGAGCCTAAGAATGGGGACAAACACATGCTTTTTAAATAAGAGTAGACTGGAGGATTTTTAATACAATGTTCACAGGCCCCATGCTTTGTATCTGCCACAGAAAAGGTCAGGAAGAGTCTTTTATGTTTCAATGGCATTGCTGTAGCAGTGAGATATTTTTGAATTTTCCTCAACTAAATAATAATATAGAAATCTCTGTGTGTTTATTCATTTCTTTCATGAGCAAATGAGGCAGAGAGAGAGGAAGATAGAGAGAGATAGAGAGACAAAAAGACAACATCCTCAAAAAGATATTTATGCAATGATCCATTCCCAGTCCCAGCCAGCCCTGAGTCATGGGCAAGTATGTGCCCAGTGTACTCCGGGAAGTTTCCAGACTTGAACCTGAAACATCCCCGTGTGGGTCAGCCTCACAGAGTACAACGTTTTATCACCATGGCTCATCTGGCTCCTCCTTAGTGTTTTAATAAAGCTCTTTAATAAAGCTGATGCTTAAGTGTCTCTCAATCCGTGATATAATTTAATGCAGTGAATAGAGAATGAACTAATGATATGCAAAATGTTCATATTCTAGAATTCAGCCATTATTATTTAGTGATCTCTTTAGAAGACATTCATACTTTTCCCTTCCCTCACTCCTACCTTTTAAAAATTTTTCATTGAAAAAGGAATTCTTTTAGGTATTGATTACCAAGTCTGATTACTAAAGTATTTTCTTTTACAAAATTATAATAAAGCTTTTTGTTACAACAAAAATAGATGAAAAAAGTCAGTATGCCCATTTTGACTATACACACACACACATACACACATATATCTCATCACATCACCATTATTCCCCTTGAATGACATTTGATTTCAAGTGTCAGCCCAGTCATACAATTGAATAATGCAGCAACATTATCAAGATGTAGATAGTTGAGCCATGAAATACCACTTTTCTTAAATAATAGTTTGGTAGCAAGGAATGTTAAGTCTTTTTCCTCATTACACATTTGCTTAAGGATATATTTCAAAAATCTATAATTACCTATTCATGTATCAAATCTCAGAGCCAGTGAAAACACAAATATGTTGGAATACATGATCAAGAGTATTTTTTTTCCCAATCTCCAAAGAGAAATAACACTATCTTTGTTGTAGTTGTTATTTTCCTGCTCCTGTGCTTATTGTAAAATTGTGCGGCCCTGCTATCTTTTACATCATTCGCTTGCAAAATCTGTGGCTCTAGATGTTATAAATACAGTTAAAAGAACAACACAATTTGCTAAAGAGATTTTATTTTGCTGACTGGATTGTCTGGTGTCTTTTGTCAAAAGTCAGTATGGAACCAACCCAAATGCCTGTGAACAGATGAATAGATTGAAAACGCGTGGCACATGTACACTATGAAATACTACTCAACCATAAAAAACAAAAACAAAAACAAACAGACTCTGGCATTTGAGAGAAGGTGGATGAATATGGATAGTTTAATCCTAAGTGAAGCAAGCTGGCCTATGAAAGAGAAACATGGTATGTCCCCACTTAATATATACTAAATATGTACACTCTATGGCAAAAACTGAAAGACTGGAAGGTACAAAAACATGGAGAGCAACTGTGAATACTAGAGGCAGTGTGGAAGGAGGGTAGAAAATAGGTGAGGGCAAGAGGGAGGGAATCAAAGGAAAAATAAAGAAGCATAACACTTAAGGAACACAAAAATAGAAAATTATCTGCTGATGATAATGTGTGTGTGATAATAACTTCGACTGAACTAATGTATAGTGTAGTCATTCTGGGAAAACTCATTTTGTATGCTATAATGATATAATGGTATACAATGGTTAAATGTAAAATAATAATAGTAAATCATTAAAAAAAAAAAAGAGCATGATGGCTTTGATTGTTCCATGAGAGATACGTAGGGTGATAGCTCCCAAGAATTCTGAATGAATTTTCTAGAGAAAGTTGTATTTGTCATACAGAAATAGAAATATGGCAGATCAGCTGGCATCTAAGCAACAATTCAATCCAATCCAGACAAAGACAGAACTTTCTCATTTATAGCATAATGGATGCTTAATAAATAATGGTTGGATGAAACATTGAGTGAATAAATGAATAAACAAATGAATCATAGATTTACTGTGAAAACATCCACTTTGAGGAGTCTCACGATGAAAATCTTAGAATTTAGAGCAAGGCAGGTTCTTCTTCCCAAGAAAGTGCAGGGCCTCCTGCAAGTGCTGCATAAGATCCACTTACTGCCAACTGAGAGGGGATGCAGTGGACCAGATGTGATTTTAGATCTTCTTTACATAAAAATTATGAGATATGCATGGATTGCTGTTTAGTTTGTGTTGTTTGGATGCTCCCCTTTTTCATAGAAATGGAAAGCATCCTGATGACTCTTTCAGCACTTTGGACCTATGAGACTACATAATCCCAGTAGGGTGGCTGAGCAATTGTATTTACTCACATCAAAAGAAAAGAAGTTTCATGGAAAAATATAATAATTTTAATATCACTGCAGGGTTTTTCACTAATGTTTTAGCTACAGACAGAAAAAAAGAAAAACACTACAAGAGAAAGGCTGAGGTTAGATCCAGGATAAAATGAGTCATGTTTTAATGACTAAACAGAACCTTCAGATTATGGAAACACAAAAGCATTTATGTCAAGATTTGTGGACTGGGTGGATGACACTAGACTATCTTTGTGTTGATAGGCCTTTTTAAAACTATATATAAACCAATTTTGGTTTTCCTTTTACTAAAGCAATTGTTATTCTTGTAAAATGATCTTTGAAAAGTAGCATTTTTCTTGTCTTTGTAACCTTGCATTAAGAAAACACCCATATTTCTAGTTTAGTTATCACTGAGGAAAGCTGACTCCCACCTTTAGGGAGAACAAAGTTACAGTCTTCTGAACACATGGGTGGTAATTTGAATGTGACCCGACAAAGTCAAACTTACAAGTAGCCTAACTTTCAGACATAGATTGTACACCCTAAAGATAGTAAGGTTATTTTATTGCTGTAGCTTTGAGGATGGCATACATTTTTAAAAACATCTCTGAAAGATGG
Source organism: Tupaia belangeri chinensis (assembly GCF_000334495.1). Taxonomy (NCBI): domain Eukaryota; kingdom Metazoa; phylum Chordata; class Mammalia; order Scandentia; family Tupaiidae; genus Tupaia; species Tupaia belangeri. Next base: position 6,850,361 of record NW_006159583.1, read on the forward strand.
ATCCAAGATTGTCTTCAGAACTCATCTCTGCTACAGTGTTCTTATTTTCTACCCATTACACAAGAGCTAAACAAAATGTTTGAATGGAACGTTTAATAACAAAAGACATTTATGATGTTTACTTAATGTTTTGGACCATTAAGCATCAATGACATGAGTTATTGTATGCAATATCTGGCCAAGAATCTTTTGACCAGGCTACGTTTTACTACTCTTGGAGCTGCCAGCATCTCGATTTGAAAAAATATCTGCGGTTGAATCCTGATTTTCCCAGAGGACTTTGGATTTGAAAGTATCTCATAGTGCCAGAAAGTACCTTTTGAAGTTTACATTAAGATGGATATTTATTTATTTTTTCCCTATAACAATGACAGTGGTTGAGATAAACTGTTTAATTCTAAATAGAAAACACATCTGCTGTGTCTGCATTGTTTGTGGTTGCTGGAGGGGTGACAATTTAAACCAAGTAGCACACATGACATTTTAAGTGAGATGTTGTGTGACGGCTCACAGCTGCTGACATTGTCCTCTCCTGGTCAGCTGAGCCCAGGGGCTGCTAGAGCCAAAGGCCCTATTAGTGAGCCACTGCAGACAGATACGCTGGGTCTCTTCTGCTTTCCTTCATTCTCAGGAAGTGGGAAATTGGAGAAGGAAGAATTAAACCTGACACTTTCCCTAGTTAGACTTCATCTTCTGTAACAAGAATGTTAAGTTTTTTTATTTTTAAATTTTATATAGGATCTCACTGTCTTGACACTCCTATTTCAGGCTCCCAGCTGGGACCACAGGTGCCACCATGCCAGCTACTTTTAGACAGGTTCATATTGTATTGCCCAGTCTCAAGGTCATGATCCTCCTGCATCAGCCTCCAAACTAACTAGAATTACAGGCATACATCATTGCACCCAGCTTTTATGTTGAACAGGAAATCAATCTCAGGACCCCCATGTGGTCCCAGCTTGCACAGTATACAGCATTTTAGCAGGGTGCAGCCTCACAGCTTGGGTGGCATTTCTCTTCTTTGTCTTTATTCATGATAGAGCACATGTGTGTACATGAGAGAGAGAGAAAGCGAGAGAGAGAGAGAGACATGAGCACCTTCCGTTGTATCTAGTCATGCCACAATCCCTTTATTCTAGTAGATCCTGTCAGATCTTAAACAGTCACATGTACCTAGCATGTTTCAGGCTGGGTATTCAAACCACGGTTACTATGTGGGATGACCAAGTAATATGTTTCTTCAGCAGTATATTACTGTTACATCACAGAGCCAACCCCAGCACATACCTTTTTTTTTTTTTCTTTTTAGAGGTTTTTGCCATAGGGCACATGTACTCACTGGAGAGAGAGACATGGAGAGGGAAAGTGAGGAATCATTTTGTGATTTTCAAGTCACCAGATCTGGGACTCAAACAGCCATCAGCCATGTGGGAGTTCAGTTACATTCTCCTCTTGGGATCTTGGGCAGCCATGCACATGTGCCCGGTGTAAGTTTTAGCCACTGGGTCCAGGACTTGAACTGCAGTCAACCACATGGGAATCCAGCAACATAGCCATTGCAACATCTGCTGGCCCTGCAGCACATACCTTTTTAAAACCTATCCTCTACCCCAGATCATGGTGATGTATGTTTAGAAATACAGAATATGTAGATTTACCTAGAAAGTGGATATCTTAGTAGTATTCTTCTATGTACATTTTGTTTTTCATAAAAATTTCAAAAGAATTTTTGCGTGGTCTTTTATATTTCTTCTTACATATATGCCTGTATAGTTTCCACTTTTGCTGTCATTTTGAATAGGATCTTGCTTGTTATTATACCTTGTCTGTTGTTTGTACAAAGACAAATTAATGATTTTTACTTTAGGTTATAGTACTGGTTGTCTTATTGTTCTTATACTTTTTCAGCTCATTTTCTACAAATAAAATTCTTTGTAATATATGATGCTTTGCTCCCTTTGTTGTAATTATACTTTTTATTTAGTTCTCTTGCCTAAGTCAATTATCTAATATTTTTTAAACAATATTAAATGATAATGGCAATAGGGAGCATATTTATCTTTTTTCCTGATTTAGTAGAAAAATTCACCATTACATTAAGTCTGATGATATTTTGGTTTAGTTTACTTTTCCCATTCAATCTATCAAAATTGTAGTATAAGCCCATAAAAATTAAGGATATTTTAAAAAGATCTAACCACTATAATCACATTTAATAATAAAATAATAATTCCCTAATGTTACTAGCAAGTCAACAAATTAAACTTTGTCTTATAAATGTCATGAAGAACCATATAAATAAGTATCAAAAAGATGCACATAAAAGAGGTCTTCAAAATGATTATGGAAAATTTATATCATGAGAAGTCTATGCATGGATTTCAAAACATTTTTGCAGCAAAATAAACTAGTACTTTAATTATATATATATATATTTTTTTTTTTTCTCTTTTTTTGGAGAGGTTTTTGCTATAGGGTGCGTGCACTCACCAGAAAGACAGAGAGAGACAGAGAGACAGAAACTGAGCAATCACCCCCCAGGGGGGATGGCCACACCGCAATCCCTTCTCCTCCATTCTCCTCTTGGGATCTTGGGCATGCATGCACATGAGCCCGGTGTGAGTTTAAGCCACTGGGTCCGGGACTCGAACCATGGTCGACCACATGTGAGTCCAGCGACATAGTCATTACGCTAACTGCTGGTCCCTTTAATTATATTTTTCAATGAACTTTTTGAAGTCTTCTTGTATTATAATTAGTTAATATTTCTTGTAAGCCTTCCTCATTTTCCATTTTAAACTTCCAGAAAGCATATGCACTCATCAGATGTGCACTCATCAGACAGAGACTGAGAGAGAGAGAGAGCAAAAGAGAAAGCATTTCCCTTTTGAGGTAATGAAACATGGTCATGTCACAAGTCATTGGCCTCCATTTCTCCATCCTGTTGGGATTTTCAGTATGCACATGCATGCACCTAGCATGTTTTTTAAGCTTCCAGAGTGAAAATTCTAATTTTAAACAGTCATGTAGGCTCCGGCTCGCTTAACCACTATGCTACAGGGCTGGCCCTATTAGTGTCTTTCAATTTGGGGGTTCCTGTCTCCCACCTTTCTCTCTTTGTTTTCTCTTTTTTGCAATTTTATATTGAAAAAAATTAGATTACTTGTCCTGTCAAATTTCCCAGAGCCTGAATTTTTCGGACTGCATCTCCCTGTTGTCATTCAACATGTTCTCCTGTCATCTATTATTCCTTTTTTGCTGGCAGTCATATTAAGAAGCTTGAGTAGATTAAAGCTTTCTTATGTATGGATGTTTTTACAGAAAGAGTACCTCATAGGTCAAAATGGATTGTTCTCTCAGGAAGCACATAATATTTGGTTGGAATTTGTGTGTGTGTGTGTGTGTGTGTGTGTGTGTGTGTGTGTGTATGATTCATGTCTAGATTCATTATTTTATCAGTAATGATAAAATAGCTACTTTCTAATTCTTCATTATTTCTCATTATTAACTATTAATAAATGTTTATGTTTCTGCTTTCCCCTCCCTACTTCTCCCAAATCATATATTGAAATCCTATTCCCTAATATAATGGGATTAAGGGATGTGGTCTTGGGGAAAATCATTAGGATTAGATAAATTTTTGAGGGTGGAGTTCTCATGGATGAGAATGGTCTTTTGTAAGAGTCCCAAGAGTGCTTGCATCCTCCTTTCTGCCATGTAAACACATAGCTAGAAGAAAGCCTTCTATGAGCTATGAAGTGAGGGCTTATCAGACACTGAATCTGCCAGTACTGTGGTCTTGGATTTCCCAGCCTCCAGAATGGTAAGAAAGAAGCGTATGTGTATAAGTCTCCCATCTATGGTATTCTGTTATAGCAATCTAGATCGAGGCTTCTCTATTTTAGTAGCTAGAGTTTTTCTGTAAGAATAAGTCTTTTTAAAATTACAAGGTAGATGCCAGCCATGGTAGTGTGTGCTGAGCAGTTACTCTACAGGCTGAGGCAGGCTGAGGTTACACAGAAGGACTGAATTAATTTCTGACACACCCTAAAGAGCCATGCAAATTTGCACATGCCTGTTGTCCAGGCTACTTGGGAAGCTGAAGCAGGAAGATTACAACACACAAAGACCCTGCCTAAAAGATACTACTCACACACACACACATACACACACACACCACAACAAGAAAAAAGTTACGAAGTAAATTATAGGTTTTTCTTCAAAACAATTTTTACCACCCTTTAGTATGCAACAGAAGTACTTTGTGTGTGATTTCCATTTCATTACACAGAATATTTAAGATTTGTATTCTAAGAATGAGATTTTTTTTTCAACTTTATCAAAGAGGTTATTTAGTGAATTAACATTTCAAAAACAGTGTGTGCTTAATGATACATATATATAGTTTAATTCCTGATAAGATTTGAAAGTGTAACCAGCTGGTAACCAGGTTTATGTTTTTTGTTTTATTTTCATTTTTTTGAGACATTTTCGCTATATAGGGCATGTGCACTTGCTAGAGAGACAGAGAGAGAGAAAGAAAGAGGGAGAAGACAAGAAAGGGGATGATCACATTGCAATCCCTTCTCCTTCACCCTCCTCTCAAGCTTTTGGGCACACATGCACATGTGCCCCACCTAAGTTTCCACCCACCAGGTCCAGAACTTGAACCATGGTTTACCAAGTGGGAGTCCAGTGCCTTAACCACCAAACCACTTGCTGGTTCCACAAAGTTGTATTTTAAAAGGTTCTTTTACTGGGCCAGCATGGAGTGTGGTGGATAAGGCACTAGATCCCACATGTCCAACTGTGTGGTTCAAGTCCCAGACCTGGCAGCTTGAAAGGTGTGCTGGGTAGTATATTCTGGATGAGAAACCATTTTTTATATGCTGTGACGATGATTAGGGAATGAATGTAAATTAATTAAGTCTCTCTGCTAGTACATGTACCCTCTGGCAATTAAAGGAAGAAAAATGAAAGCTTCACTTCTAGAAATCAATACCTACTTCATGACTACAGTAAGCTATATATTCCCAGCTAGGTGCTACTTTATAGTATGTTCATTCAACTCACTGAAGTTTATGCCTAAAGTCAGACTTGTGTTCATGGATATGTATACATCAGCTGTGCTTGCTATTGGAAGTATTTAGATTAATTAAGTTCATTAGTGAATAAACAAAATGGGGGAAAAGGCATAGAAAGTAACCATAGATACCAGAGACAATGTGGGAGGAGGGTGAAACACGGCAGAGGGTGAAAGATAGGGAATCAAGGATGGCAAAAATAACAAAATATGCCAGAAACAAGAAATGGAAAATTATTTGTTGACAATAACACATATGTTGATGTGCTTGATTGAGCCAATAGACAGTGTATTCTGAGTGGGAAATCTCATTTTGTTTGCTGTAATGATGTATAGTGAATAAATGTAAATAAATAGATTTAAATTAAAAAATTAAAAAGTAATAAAAGAAAAGAGAAGAAGAGAAAAGTGTGCTGGGCACATGTGTGTGCATGCCCAAAATTCTGAGAGGAGAATGGAGGAGAAGGGATTACAACATGGCTATTCCTCTAAGGGGAGGTGATTTATCACTTTCCTGCTCTCTGGCAAGTATGCACATCATATGGCAAAAATTGAAAAAAATTAATTAAGAAAGAAAAAGTACTTATTGCTAACAGCGGTTCTCATTTGGCCCACCATCTCCTCTTTTTCAGATTTTTTTGGATTTTACATCTCATGTTTCTATCCAACCATATAAAATATACCATATTATTTGTACTCATTCCTATCCTAATAACATGTATTAGTAATAGTAATGAGACACTGAGGAACAGTTGGCTGTCTCATCTGTCATTCTCTGCTGCCCTCTGAACATCTCTCTTCATCTGTATTCTGATGTGTAGGAGATGAATGCTCAAGAATCCCCAGTTTCAAGCCTCTCATTCTACCCTTATTCTGAGAAAAAAAAAATCACTAAATATCAATTCCAAATTCACTGGGAAGGAAGCTTGGGAAGAGTCCCTGGGCCACAGTGGGAAACACAGCAATATCTGTGCCTAATTAACTATAGCCAGAGAGGCATTTAGAAAAGGGAGGCAGAGAGCCTGCATGAAATCTTCTACACTTTCTAGTATATTATATCAATGTTTTTAACAAAAGTAGCTTAAAAATTATTCCAAACTCCAACATTTAAACAAATAAATGTAACTAAGCTTATGCAACTAACCATCCATTAGCCTTGTTACAAATGAAGTTCTGAGCAGGTTTTATTAATCCATCTCTTAGAGAGTGTGTCCGTACTTGTAGACTACTACAGATATACTTGGAAGGCTGTGCAAATAGCCCTTTACACTTGCCCTGTGGCTCTTTTTGGTCCATAAAAAAAACTTTTTCCTTTTGATATCTTCTCCTGTTATATTATCTGTCTCCTCTTCAATTTCTTTATTACTCAAGATCATGGCTTCATCCTACTAAATACCTCGATATCCAGCAATCATGTCCTCAGTCTCATGACTTAAGTAACAGTACTCACAGTGGTTCTGGATCCTTACTGGGTTTTAGAAAAACAACACATGGAAGACAAGCATGTACTTCCTTCTGCTGATTCTGATTGTCCTGCAAAACCTTTCTATATTATGTCTCAAAGATCTTACTACAACTATGGGAATTGCGCCATGTGGTCAGACTGATTTCCAAAAGTTCGTACACAGTTTTCTTTCTGAAACATGAACCAAAAGTTTAAAAGAGATAAAGAAAAACTGATGCATCCTGTTCCAATATTACCATTATTTCAAAAAACACAAAACCCCTGAATTGGGAATATTTTACTTCAATCATCATTCTCAATAATTTGTTTTTAACCCACCCTAAGAGATCGGTAGAGTGTAGTTAAGGAATAGACTAGATGTTAAGGTGGCAGTTTAGAACTTACTAAGTTCTACTAATTAAGAAAACCATCTCTGAGTCTCAGAGCACTGTTTAACTCTTATGCATATGTGCCTAATAATACATGTCCTATTTATTTTGCAAGATTATTATTAAGATCAGTCAATAAATTTTATGATCCAATACTTTGCAATTTATAACATTTTTTCTTCTCTTTTTAGTAACTTTTTACAGTTTTATTCTTCCATGAGTGAGAAAGACAGAAAGAAAGAGACAAAGAAAGATAAAAAGACAATCACCCACAACAAAAGCTTCACACTGTGACCCACATCCAGCTTTAGCCCAGCCTGGATCATGAGAATGTGCATGCCCACACATTTCAGAACCATCGCTAGACATGAACCCAGAACCTTCCCATGTGGGTCAGTCTTACAGAGCACTGCATTATCACTACATCTCCAAAGTATTTTACTTTCTTCTGGCTTGTACAATTTTAAGGTCCAGAGGCTTATTCTTTGTCATCTTTATGCTCTCTCAATATTGGGCCAAATGCCTGATCAACAGTGGGTGTGATGAATACTGAGTAATGTGTTAATAAATATTTGACCCTACCATTACTTTCTATTCTATTATCCAACATCTTAGTCTGTTTGTGCTATCAATACAATGGATAGATATTTATTGGCTCCTAGTTTTGGAGGCTAGAAAGTCCAGGATTAAGGCGCTAGCATCTAGTAAGGACCTTCTTGCTGTGTCATCCATGGCAGAAGACAAGAGGGTAAGAGACAGAGCAATTAGGGGAATGAACTTGCCTTTTTATATGAAATCCATTTCCATGATATGAACTCACTCCTATGAAAATAGCCTTAATTCACTCATGAGGGCAGAACCCTCATGAGTTAATCTCCTAATCACCTCTCATTATGATTTACCTTCCAACACAGTTGCACTAGAGATTAAATTTCTAACAGATGCTTTCAGGGGAACACATTCCAATCATAGCTTCTGACATGGTAGATCTTTTGGAATTTTATTCTCATGTTATTTCACACGTGCTTTGTATTTACTAATCTTTCTTATCTAAGTTAATTTACTTTGACCTACCTATTCTTTTGAGGTATATCAACCATACATATATCACCTTAGGTATTCAGTGGAAGGAGAAAAATCTGCTAATTCATGTCTCTACATACATAAAGGCATGAATACAAAGCAACTACAAATAGAAAGAGATTAAGATAGATATATAGATGATAGATGGAAAATTGATATAGCTTCACTCAGATGGACCCCTTAAAAAAGAATCTGATAATTATAAGAATAAAATTATAGTATCCTTTATGTTACACATTTTGTCACCTGAGGAGATACTACTCTGTGCTATAATTACTGTTGATATATACTATCCTATCTAACACACAGTGTTCCCTAGAATGCATTCCCGTCACGCTGACCTGTCATCTCCAATAGTAGGGTTCTCTCGGTTCAATTCCTCTGTGTCTAAGGACTTATGACCTCCAGACCTTCACCAAAACAATATATAAATTCAATTATTTTATTCCAACAAATATAGTTCTCCTAATGATACGTGTCTAGCTTAAATATTCCACTTCTGATATTTGAATTTTTAACTTTATTTTTGTACTTACTTGATAAGTATTTATTAATACTCTGTAACATCCCTGCCTTCAAAGTGTTTATAGTCAAAAATTGGGATTGATTGCTATTTTGTTCAACATTCTGTGTAATGACATAAGACAGTTAATTTCTCCACATTTAAAATTTGGAAGTAACTTCTGAAAAAAAAAAGTACTTTCTGTTTATTATATTACCAACATATCAAGAGTTTTACATGAATTGTTTTATTTAATATTAATAACAATCAGGGCCATCAGGTGGCATAGCGGCTAAGGTGCTGGACTCCCACCTGGTTGACCATGGTTTGAGTTCCAGACCCAGCAGCTTGAAGCTCATGCCAGGCATTGTGCATGCATACCCAAAAGGCTAAGGGGACAATGGAGGAGAAGGGATTGTGTCATGGCCATGGCCCCTGGGGGGTGATTTCTCACTTTCTGTCTCTCTCTGTCTCCCTCTATCTCTCTGGCAAGCACACATGCTATATAGAAAAAAAAATTAATATATATATTAACAACAATCCTGTGAGGTATTATTGTCCATACAGTTAATTCATCCAATGTCAGATAATAAGCAGCAGAATCAGTTTTTTAGCTTTGGCTGTTTGACTTCAAAATTGGAGCTGTTAATCTACATTTTATGCCATCTCTACAAAGGAAGACTGACTTTTCCTTAAAGTCCTCTCTTGCTGGTATCTTCACCATAAGATTTACAGTCCCTAACATCTCTTCATTGTAAGTTGTGCCAAAGAATAACTGATGGTTCCACCAGGAGACAATAAGGCTGGAAGATTTTTCTCTGACTCAGATGAGGACCAGCCATTTTGCTATACCCAGGACTTTAGGTGATTGGGCGAGGCCCAACCTCTAAGGAATGGCAACCGTTTTACTCCATATACTGATGGGAATGTTTATCTCATCCAATAAATACCCTCACAGAAACACCCAGGACAATGCTTGACCAAATAACGGGACACCCTGTAGTCCAGTCAAGTTAAAATATAAAATTAATCATCACAGCTTCTAAAACATCTAAACGTTTTTAAAAATTCATAAATAAAATCAAAATGCAAAGAGAAAATAAGGAAATCATAATGATATATAAAAATTAATATTTGAAAAGCATGATTTCAAAATAAAAAAAAGAAAAAATGAGTACAAAATATTAGAAGGAAATTCACAAAAGAGAAGTATGAATGATCAATATAATATTGGAGGGACCAGCAGTTAGCATAATGGCTATGTTGCTGGACTCCCACATAGTTGACCATAGTTCGAGTCATGGACCCAGTGGCTTAAACTCACACCTGGCGCATGTGCGTACGTGCCCAAGATCCCGAGAGCATGGAGGAGAAAGGATTGTAGCGTGACTATACCCTCTGGGGGGTGATTTCTCGCTTTCTATCTCTGTATCTCTCTGTCTGGCGAGCACACGCATGCTATAGCAAAAACCTCTTTAAAAATATATAATACTGGACAAAAAAAAAAACTTTGTCATTTAGCTAAAAAGAGAATACAAATTAAAATAATGTGTTCGGGGGCCAGCAGGTGGAGTGATGGTTGGGGTGCTGGATTCCCACATGGCTAACCACGGTTCGAGTCTTGGACCTGGCAGCTTGATTTCTCACTTTCCCTTTGTCTCTCCCTGTCTGTCTATCTCTCTGGTGAGAGCACAAGATCTGTAGCAAATTTAAAAAGAAAATAATAAGGATAAATAAAATTAAATAAATAATTCTTTTTTAAAAAAATAACATGTTTAGAAAATTGGAGATTTGTACAGCTTACAAGAGTTTTAGAGAAATGACCAGTTAAGTTGAATGTAGGAAACAAAATTTTTATAAAATTTCTGAAAGACCACTTGGTAACATGCATTAATATCTTTATGATGACAGTTTTAGGATTTTTTTCTAAAGCAATGACTAAAAGACTTAACTTAAACACAACACTGTTAAATGAATGTGGAATTATTATAAAAGTAAGAAATTGGGGGGATATACAGCAATAGGGGATTGTTTAACTAATAAATAGAGATAAAATACATAAGCAGCAATTTAGAATGAAGTTGGTGATGTGGAAAGATGTTTATGATTTTTTAAAATTTTTTTATACATTCAATAATATTATTTAGCTTACAAAGTGAACATTTCAATATGTGAACATTTCCCCCCAGTCCAGTTGATCAAAATATCTTCAATAGATAACACCATGCCTCCCCGTCCCGTCAATTAATTTTTTTAAATCTACTTTTATTGCATGTGTGTGTGTGTGTGTGTGTGTGTGTGTGCATGCTTGCTTATATCTGAAAGGTTAGTTGCTCAAACCACGACTGTGTCTATATATGGGTAATCATAGTATAATTTTTTTTTAGGTTATGTGCACTTGCTAAGGAGAGGCAGAGAGGGAAAATAAGAAATCATACCCCAGAGAGGATGGCCAGGGAGCAATTCCTTCTTCCCCATTCTCCTCTCAGGATATTGTATACGCATGTACATATACCTGGTGTGATGTTCAAGATGCTGGGTCTGGGACTCAAACCACAGTCGACCATGTGAGAGTCCAACACCTTAACCCATGCCATCTGCCAGTCCCAATGTTAAGGATATTTTAAATTTTGTCTTTTTGCTTTGATAAATACAATAATACCTATTGTTTTTTTAGAATTGTTGTCCTAAGAAACGTATAAAGGACATCGTGACTTGAACTGTATTATAGATATTTTAATATTGTAAATTAAATAGTTCACCTTCTTCAGTTCCTACTTTCTGCATTAACATTACAAAAATCCACATTTGTGTCACTGTAGACATTGGTCAAGTTATTAGTCAACATTTATTATGTGAGAACTGTGTACTTGACTCTAAACAAAACGTAAAGATGAGGAGGAGATTGAAGTTAAACAAGAAGCCTAAAGGAGCTGTGGTGTGGATGGCCCTTTGGCAGAAGCTCTGCTAATGGGCTGGGATCTGTGGCATGTTTACTGCATGGACTCTTAACAAATGGATTTGGATAGTCCCGAGAGGCCTCTCAGGCCTCAGTTGGTAAACAAAGGCAAGAAGAGAAGAGTAGGTGGAGAGGGACCTTAAGGCTACTGCCTGTGTTCCCATAAGAAAAGTGAAATAGGGGACATACACAGTGGAAACTGCTAAAAGCATGAGTAGTTTCTCTACCAGAGCAGCACTTTCTATTTTAGACTATACATTCACAAATGCAAGAAACTGCCTCAGAAATAGCTAGGGAATAGGCTCTGATTATCAAGGGAGTTTCGTATTTTCTAGCAGGATGAATTCTACTCTTGGTTCGCAGGTCTAGTCTAATTCGAGTTTTCTTCCTGCAGAGTTGGTAGAAAATGCAATCATCTGAGACTAAAGCGAGAAATGAAGACTGATGGCTACTGATACTGACAACCTGGGATCTTACCTAGGTAATGACAGATGTGTTCTTTTCCTTCCTGTTTCCCTTGGAAACTTACCCACATTCTTGATCGTTCTCCCCAGGTCCCTTTTGCTGTTTTCTCACAAGAAGACTAATAAGATCCTGTGGCACTATATCAAAAAAAAAATTCCTGCTCTGGCAGCATCAGCATTCCCTGGAATGTACTGGAAATGCAGAATCCCAGGCCCCATCTCAGACATACAACATCAGACATTCTGGAGCTTCGGCCAAGTAATTAGTGCTTGAACAAACCTTCCAAATAATATTGATGCAAGTCTGAGAACCACGTGTCTAGATGATGCAATTTTTTTCTTAAAGAAATTTTGGAGCCAGCAGGTGGCATCATGGTTAAGGTGCTGGACTCCCACATGGTTGACTGCAGTTTGTGTATAGGACCTGGCGACTTGCTTTCTCTCTTTCCCCCTTTCTCTCTCTGTCTCTTTCTGGTCAAAGTAAAAATAAGTAAATAGATGAATAAATAAATTAATAATAATAAAAAATAGAAAGATTTTTCCTATAGGGCACGTGCGCTCACCAGAAAGACAGACAGAAAATGAGAAATCACCCATGGAAGGATGGCCATGCCGCAGTTCCTTCTCCATTCTCCTCTTGGGATCACAGGTATGCATGCACATGCAGCTGATGTGAGTTTCAAGCCACCAGGTCCAGGACTTGAACAGCGGTTGATTATGTGGGGGTTCAGCGACATAACCATTACTCCATCTGCTGGTCTCTATGATGCAACTTTTAAAGGTCTCTGACTAAAAGCTCAAAAGTTAGCAAATTATGAAAACCTCAAATAAAGATATACTATTAGGTTGTCAGGAAAGTCATGATGTATTTTTCTATGTTTTTCTATGCAAAAATGTATCATGACTCTTCTGATGACTCAATACATAAGCAAAAATTAACTTAGTATTGACAGTTTGTGGGGGCATTATTTTATTCCTGAATTTAACATTTTTTTCAAATTAATGAATATCAAATTTAGTAAAACCAAATTTTATAATTATAACTATTTAGATATATGTGTATGCGTATGTGTGTGCATGTATAGAAAGGATTTATTGGGAACCAGCAGTTAGAGTAATGGCTATGTCGCTGAACTCCCACGTAGTCGACTGCAGTTTGTGTCCCGGACTCGGTGGCTTAAAACTCACGCCGGGCGCGTGTGCATGCGTGCCCAAGATCCCAAGAGGAGAATGGAGGAGAAGGGATTGCGGCGTGACCACCCCCCTCCCCCCCCGGGAGGTGATTTCTCGCTTTCTGTCTCTATGTCTCTCTCTGTCTGTCTGGCGAGCGCATGCGCCCTATAGCGAAAATCTCTCCAAAAAAAAAAAAAGAAAAGAAAAAAGAAAGTATTTATTTAAGAGGGTGACAGTTTTACTTTCAAAAATGAAAGACCACTTATAATATTTTCATCTGTGCCTAGTCTGAGGTTCTTATTTATTAAGATGAAGGACATTAGAAGGAGGAAGTCAATGTGCAGATTCTCACTCTCCTAAATGATATTTTGCAAACTTTTCTCCCTTCTTATACTTCCAGTGCTCTCTTTCCTGTCTTCATTTAACTGACAACCCTACTTATTTTCATCAGCAGCACTCACAGAAGCTATCTGAAGGGTTAGAAGTGAACACGCACACACTTGGATATGCACATTTGTCAATTGACCTTGGCTGGGATGGACCCTGCACCCTGTTTTCTCTTCTGTGATCTGCGGTGGGTGAACTTTACACAGCATCCCATTCCACTGACTCACACAGTGTGCCCGTTCTCTGGCATCATTAATTAACCCCTCTGTATTGAGTCGTTCCATTAGCACACAGCTATGTTTTACGCATCACTGCAAAAAAAATTCCTTTACTTCATATTCTCATATCCCTTTCCAGCTATTGCTTCATTACTCCCTTCCGTCCTTAACAACAAAATTTTTCAAAAGGATCTTTTATACTTACTGTCTCTACTTTCTCCCTCTTGCTTTTCTTTTGAAACCACTCTAAGCCAGTTTCATCATAGCCACTCCATCAGAACTATACTTCTGGGTCACCACTATCCTCCACATTCCAAATCAGGTAGTCACTTCCCCATTCTTAAACTTTTTCATTTAAAAAAAAAAAAAAAAACAAAAAGTTTTTTTTTTTTTTAATTAAAAAAAAAAAAAACAAAAAGTTTTTTTTTTTTTTAATTAAAAAAAAAAAAAACAAAAAGTTTTTTTTTTTTTTAATTAAAAAAAAAAAAAACAAAAAGTTTTTTTTTTTTTTAATTAAAAAAAAAAAAAACAAAAAGTTTTTTTTTTTTTTAATTAAAAAAAAAAAAAACAAAAAGTTTTTTTTTTTTTTAATTAAAAAAAAAAAAAACAAAAAGTTTTTTTTTTTTTTAATTAAAAAAAAAAAAAACAAAAAGTTTTTTTTTTTTTTAATTAAAAAAAAAAAAAACAAAAAGTTTTTTTTTTTTTTAATTAAAAAAAAAAAAAACAAAAAGTTTTTTTTTTTTTTAATTAAAAAAAAAAAAAACAAAAAGTTTTTTTTTTTTTTAATTAAAAAAAAAAAAAACAAAAAGTTTTTTTTTTTTTTAATTAAAAAAAAAAAAAACAAAAAGTTTTTTTTTTTTTTAATTAAAAAAAAAAAAAACAAAAAGTTTTTTTTTTTTTTAATTAAAAAAAAAAAAAACAAAAAGTTTTTTTTTTTTTTAATTAAAAAAAAAAAAAACTTGTTTGTTTGTTTGTTTTTATTTAATGAGCAAGAGAGATGAGGGAGAGACAGATACCCCAACAGGGTTTTCATGCTGCAATCCACTCCCAGTGTTAGTCAGTTATTGATCATGGGCACACATGTACCTGGTATGTCCAAGGAGATCTTTGAATGTTAACTCCAAAACCTCCCCCATGAGTCAGCCTTGCAGAGGATTGCATTACCATCAGGTCACTTTTAGGCTCCCACTCTTAGATTTCTTGAACTCTCATATTTGACCTAGTTATTCCCTGTGTCTTGAAATAATTTTATTTACTTAGATTCTACTCTCAGTTTTCCTTCTTCTCTCATCACCATTCTTTCTTAGTCTTTACTGGCTCTTTCTAATTTTCTTCCTGATCTCTAACCACAGAGATATCTAGAATAAGTTCTTCAACCTCTTGTCTTCTCTACCCACTATCTGGGATGGCTCACAGTGCCATTGCTTTGAGTTTTCAATAGAGATGCATGACCTAGATTACTGTCTCTTCCACATTTCTGTGTAAGTTTCTAAAGGATGTTAACACATTCCAGACAAAGATCTCCAGAAACACATACCACTTGGAGTTGATTTTTGTTAATGGTGACAGATAGGGGTTCACATTCATCTTTCTGCAGGTGAATACTCAGTTTTTCCAACATCTTTTGATAAAGATGTTTTCTTTTGCCCACTGGATTGACTGATATTCTTTGTCAAAGGTCAGTAGTCAAATAATGTCAAAAAGTCATTATTTATGTTTATTTCAGAGACTCTACTTGGTTCCATTGGCCCTCATTCCTGTTTTGGTGCTAGTACCTTGCTGTTTTGACTACCACAGCTTTTTAATATATTTTGGGGGTCAGGAAGTGAGATGCCACCCACTCCACTCTTCTTGCATAGGATTTCTTTGACAAAGTGGAATCTTTTGTGGTTCAACTCAAAGTGGATGAATCAACTCAAAGTGGATCAAAGATCTAAACCTAAGACCTTAAACTATAAAACTACTGGTGAAAAACACTGGGGAAACAGAAACATTGGTGTAGGTAAAGACTTCTTAAGCAAGACCCCCAAAATACAGCCAATAATCCCCAAAATCGACAAGTGGGATTACATTAGATTAAGAAGTTTCTGCACAGCAAAGGACACAGTACTTAGTGTGAATCCACAACCCTCGGAGTGGGAGGAAATTTTTGTAAACTGCCTCAAATAAGGGACTGTTGACCAAAATACACAGGGAACTCAAGCAGCTTACCTGGAAGAAAATGATTAGCCCAATTGAAAGAAGGGAAAATGAGTTGAATAAACAAGTCTCTAAGGGAAACATACAAACAGCAAAGAAAATATGAAAAAATGCTAAACATCCCTTATCATAAGGGAGTCATAGATAAAAACTACAATGAGATACCACCTAATCCCAGTCAGAATGGCAAAGATTAAAAAAACAAAAACTAGTCAATGTTGGCAGAGATGTGGTGAAAGGGGAACTCTCATACATTGATGGGAATGTAAATTAGTCCAACCTTTATGAAGAATAATATTGAGATTCCTCAAAGGCCTTCACATAGAACTACCATATGATACAGTAATTCCATTTCTGGGTTTCTACCCAAAGGACAGGAGAATGCTCAGTCAAAAAAGTGCTTGCACATCTATATTTATTGTGGCATTATTCCCAATAGCTAAGACATGGAATCAATTCAAATGTCCACAAATAGATGAATGGATTGAAAAAGTGTAGCATGGGACCAGCAGTTGGCATAATGGCTATGTTGCTGGACTCTCACATAGTTGACCGTGGTTCAAGTCCCAGACCTGGTAGCTTAAACTCACACCAGGTGTGTGTGTGTGTGCATGCCCAAGATCCCAAGAGGAGAATAGAGAAGGGATTGCGGTGTAGCCACTCCCCTCCCAGGGGGTGATTTCTTGCTTTCTGTCTCTGTCTCTCTCTGTCTGTCTGGCGAGTGCACGCGCCCTATAGCAAAAACCTCTCCAAAAAAAAAAAAGAAAGAAAGAAAAAAATGTTACATATATACTCCATGGAATATTATTCAGCCATAAAAAAACAAGACCCTGGCATTTGATAGAAAGTGGATGAATATGGAAGATTATTGCTGAGTGAAGAAAATTAGAGACATTTTATGTCCCCACTTAATATATACTGTCTGTTTGCACTGTATTCTAGAGACTGAAAGACTAAAGAACATAGAAGCATTGAAAATTGTTATGGGTACTAGGAACAAAGTGGAAGGAGAGTAGGAGAGGGGAAGAGTGTAGGAAAGAAAATTTGGGGAAAAAAATTGAGAGGTAAGACTTTTGTGGGACACAGATATGGTTTATTACCTGTTGATGATGACACATATAGTATTCTCAACTGGGCTGGTCTGAGGTGTATATCATTTTGGGTAAAGTCACTTTACAATCAAAATGATGTATATTGGTTGAATTTATTATTATTATTAATAATAATAATAATAAAACAAATACATACCAAGGCCTTGCTGGATAGTATCAGTTCCTAGATGTCAGGGCTCACTTTTTTCTTTCAAGAGCATGTTAGACTTAAAATAAACAAAAGTAGTGACTTATCCTATCTCCCTACTTCCCACTAACCCTGTGCTCCCAAGTCTTCATTAATAAATTACAACGTTCAGGTTACCATAGCTAAAGTCTTTCTTGATTCCTCTGCCTCCCATCTAACACATCAGCAAATGCTATTGACTGTACCTTCAAACTATATCCAGTTCCAACCATTAATCACACCCATCCCCCTAGACCACACTACTTATTATTTCTCACTTGACTATCACAAGGGCCTCTTTGCTATTCTCCCTGATTGGACCATGCATTTCTAATCCCTTCCCCGTATAATAATCAGTGTGATTCTTTCAAAATGTAAACCAGCACATGTTACTCCTCTACCTTAGACCTTGTAATGGCTTTTCTCTTCACTCACAGCAGAAGCCAAAGGTCATAACCTGTAAGCCTCAGGTGGTCTGTGCCTTGCCATCTCTTTGATCTTGTTCTCTTCTTGCCTTTGCTCACTTTACTGCAATCTTGCTATCCATCTCTGCTGCTCAAATACACCAAGCTCATTCCCACTTGAGGACTTTTGAACTTGTGGGGTTTTTTTTTTTTTTTTTGGAAAGGTTTTTGCTATAGGCCACGTGCACTCACTAGACAGAGAGAGAGACAGAGAGACAGAAAGCGAGAAATCACCCCCCAGGGGGGATGGCCACGCTGCAATCCCTTCTCCTCCATTCTCCTCTCAGGATCTTGGGCACGCACACACACGTGCCCTGCGTGAATTTTAAGCCACCGGGCCCGGGATGCAAACTGCAGTCAACTACATGGGAGTCCAGCGACATAGCCATTATGCTAACTGCTGGCCCCTGAACTTGTGCTTTTTGCCCCTATCTTCTTCTCCCAAATATCTTCTTAAGCCCCTGTTTCACTTCATATTTTTTTCCATATGTTACCTTAATAGGATGGCTTCCTCAATCACCCATCTATTAATAGTTATTCTCTGTCCATTTCCCCTATTCTGTTTGTCATTGCACTTATTACCACCTGACACAATTTGTTTATTGTTTATTTGTTCCTATCAGAATAAGCTCCATCAAAGTTGAGACTATCTTATTCACTGTTACAGCAAACAATTTCCTGACTGAATAGGTGCTCAAAGAGTATTTCTGGGAGGAAGTAAACATAGTTTAGAAAAAGGCCTAAATATTGCAGGTTCCTGGAGCAGCCCTTCTTTGATACACTATAGAGATGTAATGCAAGTCTTCATTGTGGAATGGAGATACTTATGAATAAAGAAAGCATTCTATCATCCTCTTTCTCTCCCCATTGTCCCTACAAATGGCGGTTACCATCTATGGCACCAAGATTACCTACTCCAGGCACCAGGCTCCTGGTTTTTTAGTAATTTTAAAACAGCTTTTTTTTCCCCCTTTTGCCAACACTGCCAATCTATCTTCACACAAGCTGTTAATCCTGTGTTAAATCTCTATTTTCCTTCCCACAAAACAGGTCCTCCTCAACGCACACTTCAGTTCTTGTGGTTATCTACTCCTCAAAACTACCTCCCACCTCCTTCCTTGAGTTCATCCAAATGCAGCAGGTATGATTGTTGAATAGGAGTTTTCATTACTTCGGTACTCGTTCATTCATTCAAGAAATAACCAGTCTTTTCAACCAGATTAAAGACTAGTTCCTCCCTTTTAGGCTGATCTCTTTGTTCCACAATCTCATTCTGTCTCCTCCCCCCCATCTCCAAAGAGTTTGGAGGTTGTGAACACTACTTTCTTAGCTCTTTTGAATAATAATAAAAAATATAATAATAACGAAGTTCTTTAGGAAGCCTTTGGCTTCACCTACCTCTGATCACAGATGAGCAGAATATCCAAGCTGTAAGTATATTCCCTCTGTGCAGTGTTCTCCTGGGCATGGCTGGGCTTGATTGCTGCACTGTTCTGGAGGCCAGAGATCTTTCTGAGGATGATGACCCAATGCTGGGGCCTCACCTCCTACCTAACCTTGGCAGCACTGAAACCTTCTTCCTCCTCTCTGTTCCCTCTTCTGCAAACCCTGTGAGGTTTTTTACTGGGCTTTGGCTTTTGAAAACATAAACCAGGGGAACCAGCAGTTAGTGTAATGGCTATGTCGCTGGACTCCCACGTAGTCAACCGTGGTTCACATCCCGGACCTGGTGGCTTAAAACTCATGCTGGGCGCGTGTGCGTGCGTGCCCAAGATCCCTGGAGAAGAAGGGATTGCAGTGTGGTCATTCCCCCGGGGAGGTGATTTCTTGCTTTCTGTCTCTCTGTCTCTCTCTGTCTGTCTGGCGAGCGCACGCGCCCTATAGTGAAAAATACCTCTCCAAAAAAACCAAAAACATAAACCATAAAATGGTCTGTCTTATATTCTTCCACAGGGTTAACTCTTCAGTTGGCTCTCTTCTTAAGTGACAGGAAAAGAAAAAGAAAATGTAGGAGAAAAAAATAAATTATTTTCCAGTTCTAAGATGAAGCAGCATTTGCTGAAAAGACACACCTAGGTAATATCTGATAATACAAAATTATCTTGTAAGGTATTTGAGGAAGATACACAGTGGAACACTAATTTTATTCGACTTAAAGTAAATACAGTCTGGTTCCCATAAATCTCATCTAATATTATGTGAAGTTTCCCCCTCCCCCCCGGCCCAAGTCTCTATACTTTTATACTACATAAACTTAAGAAAATGTGTAAGAATTAATGTGTCATAATCATTTTACATTTCTGGAATGAAGGGTAAGAAAAATGGACTGAATATTTGAGACACACAAAGATTAAACTTTTCCCTTTAAATTCACAGGAAATTTGTCTTTGAGTAAGTGGTCATTGTCCCTGAGAAACCTGGAGGCAGAGATTGATGTAAGAAAGAATAGTCTGTAGAATAAGAAATCTAGCCAATGGCATAGTGGCAATGCAAAGCTACGGGATGCTGATTGGATGGCCCTTGGCTCTTGTCCCAAGGCCTCCCTGTACACACCAAGCATTGGCTCATGATCTTGGACAGCTGAGATTGGGGTGGATTGCAGTGTGAAGACTATTGAGGTGTCTGTTTATCTCATATAAAAAAATAATAACCAGCAAACTTAAATTAAAAAAAAAAACTATGAAACACAAAGTCCTTATCCAGAAATGGGTCTTTTCTCATATGCAGAAGGTCCACCATTAAAATAATATGGAAAGGGAACCAGCAGTTAGCCTAATGGCTATGTCGCTAGACTCCCACGTAGTCGACCGCCGTTCGAGTCCCAGACCCGGTGGCTTAAAACTCACGCCGGGCACGTGTGCGTGCGTGCCCAAGATCCCAAGAGGAAAATGGAGGAGAAGGGATTGCGGTGTGACCATCCCCCCTGGGGGGTGATTTCTCGCTTTCTGTCTCTCTGTCTCTGTTTGTCTGGCAAGCACACGCGCCCTATAGCGAAAACCTCTCCAAAAAATAAAAATAAAAAAAAAATATGGAAAAACACATGACTTATCTTTTTATTCTAATTTCTAATTCTGAAGATTTATTTTCAAATTTCTTAATGTTCATGACATTGTATTCTTTACAGGAAGAATAAACGTGACTCCAGATTCCAGCCTGTGTGACAGGATTCTTAATTTTCTTTGTGCTTTTCTTTCCTTCCTTTTCTTTCTTTCTTTCTTTCTTTCATTTGTCAGAAGGTGTGTGTGCTCATGAGACAGAGAAAGAGAGAAATGAAGAAAGCACTCCCAATGAGGCATAGTTATGTTGCAGTCCCTACTCCATTTTCCCATTCTGTCAGGATTTGGCACATGCAAGAATATGTACTAGGTGTTTTTCTTTTTTTAAACTGTAGGTCATCTATGTAGGATCTAGTTCCTTTAACAACCAGGCCACAAGGCTTGTATGTGAGGATTTCTAAGCAACAGAACAAACCCTGCTTCATTCTGTTTCAAAGTTCACATGGTCTCACTCAGCTGTTTATCAAAAACTTTCACAGTAGCATCCCTACAGCTCCCTTTAATAGGTCAAAGATTTTGCCTATTGCAAAATAAGAATTGAAGTTCAAATCAAGCTATAAATCCAGAGGGCATCCAAGGGCACACAAAATGCATTCAACTGGGAATTGTGAAAGGGAAAGTTAAATTTGGGCTGATAGAGTGAGAAAGTATTTTACTGAAGAATTGAACTTTGAAGAATATTCAAAAAAGTCTCGATGGGTGCAGTGGTTAGGCCCTGCACATAGAAAGCTGGATCCCACTTGCCTGACATGCTTTGAATCCTGGCCCCAGCAGCTTTTGAAACATACATACTGTGTGCAGGCATGCTAAAAATCCTGATGGTATAGACAGATGGGAGAAAAAGAACTGTGAATGGCCACACCCATAGTCCTTCTCTGTCTCTGTCTCTCTTTCTCTTTCTAGCTCTCCCTCATGAATGCAAATACCCTCTAGCAAGAAAAAGCAATGCATCAAATGAGTGAACATTCTAAATGGAGAAAAAACATAAATAAAAATAAACATGCACTATATGACAAATGTGATCACCTTACCATGTGCCTCCTCAGTACCTGGAACATAGGCTGCCCTTTAGTATTAATACAAATAATTAATTCTTCTCCTTTGGTATTTTATTATTCAGAAATGTTTATAAGTATTTATATTTTAGACTGCTAAGTGGAAAGGACTTTGTTCTCTGTTTTATTTTTATTCTTTGTGAGATTTTTGCTATAGGGCACATGCACTCACTGGAGAGAGAGACAGAAAGCAACCTCCAGAGGGGATCGCCATGCCACAATCCCTTTTCCATTCCCCTCTTGGGATTTTTGGCATGTACACATGTGTGTCCAATGTGAGTTTCAAACTGCTAGACGTGAACCACAGTAGGCCATGTGGGAGTCCAGCGCTTTAACCACTACACTGCTTGCTGCCTCCACTTTGTTTTCTTTTTACTTTTCTTTTTTCCCTAGCAGTTGATCATTATGTCCTGCACACAGAGAGAGCAAGATAAATACCATTGGTTCACTGAAGTCCCATGTATCCTTTGCAACTTATTGGAAATGCATGACCAGAACTTTCCGGCTCACAACGGTGTGAAGCAATGAGACTTCTCAGCCATGTCTCTCTAGCTCAGAGCTTGGCTCCTACGAAGGGCATCTACTCTTGAGATTTTTTGTTTTGTTTTGTTTTGTTTTTTGCTGGAAATGATGAATGTGTTTATTTTCTTTGTTCAATCATTACATGGTGTATATGTGTTTTGAAAAATCCATATTGTTCCTCATAAACCTGCACAATTATTACATGAAAATTAGAGATTATGACAAAATTCTTTTTAAATATTAAAAAGACAGAATAGCCTATCTTTCATTTGTTTGCTTTTTCCTTATTTTATCTCACTTAATCCTTATAAGAACAATATAAAGCAAATATAATTACATATTTTATAGATGAAGCAAATAAGTGATGAAACTTATACATGGTTATGCAATTATTGACACTTTTTCTTTTTTGTACATTATAAGAATTACTTATAATTTTAAAAAAGAAGAAAGATGCAGACCAATGAGAAGAAAATCAGGGTTAGTGCTAAAGGTATATGGAGACAGGGTACCTGCGTGACTAGTGCTAAAGGTAGTATGGAGACTAGGTATCTTTCACGTTACACGAAAAAACATAACATCCTAAAAAGTCCAGTGAAAGACAGAATAACTGGAAATGCCAGAGCCAATTATTATAAACCTGTTACATCCTGTATGCACACTAGTTATAATATATGTAATTTATGAGTACAATTAACTGCCCATATGAAAGTGTCCGTATGGAGCCTATAGCATATCAATTCAAACAGGAAAACTAGATTTCTTTGCAGATCTATTCACTGGTATTCCGGGTCACATATACTTTTTCCTTTCTCTGTCCTCACAAGAACTTATCACTCAAAACCTTCATCCACTCTCCCTCTTTTCTATTTTTTGAAGAGATGATATCTCATCTTAAATATCTTTGCGTATATAATGTCTACCACTGACCTGGCACATAATACACATTCATTGAATTTTTATTAACAATTTATTAGACTTGCAAAAAATTTCAAAAGATTATAGACAGTTTGTATCATTTCTATTCCTTGATTTTTCTGTAATCAAGATGAAGCCTTAGGAGCCTTTTGTTTTTCGGATGAGTCCTTCGATTGCATCCCACTGTTCCTTGGTGACCTTCTTCAGGATGTTGAATTCGCCCAAAATAAGTACTTCCTCTATACCATCAAATCTAAGGACCACTCTGTTTATCTAAGAAGCATAATCACTACAAAGAAAAGAAGCAAGATTTGCAAGTTCTTCCACAATTCCCAGCAGACCACAGGAAATTCTGTCAATCATGTCTTTCTCAAATGCTCCAGTTGGGTCTAGACGGCTAACAGCACCTTTTATATTTATAGACCCTGGTTGAATCACGTTGAATCGCAGTCCATATTTACCCCATTCAGCTGCAAGAGACTTGTACATCACTTCCACATCGGCTTTGGTGGAAGCACTTGGTACTACAAAACCTGAGCCTGTCTCAGCATAGATGGTTGTAATACCCAGAAATGCTGCTCCTTTCTGCGCTTTAATTAGCTGCTTTCCAACTTCTAGGGTCACAAAAGCAGTGCCATTTATAGCTATGTCAGTTATGGTCTTCCAGGCATTAGGAGAGAGTCAGTGGGAGAAATAAAATTCCCTGCTGCATTGCTTGTCACAATATCAGGATGTCCTACAACTTTGATCATTTCTGTCACAGTGTTTTGAACCATCTCAGGATCCCTCACATTACATTGAATTGCATGAACCCTATATCCAGTTTGAGAAGAAGTTTGTTCTGCAGTGGCTTTAAGAACATCACTCTTCCAGCTGGCTATCACACACTGAACTCCTAGGCTGGACAAAAGAGTTGTCATTCCTTTGCCAAGACCAGTACCTCCCCAGTAGTGAACACTGCTTTTCCCTGAAAACTATTAGGTGGTAGCATTGCTTTCTGAAGGGGTGGAAAGAATTTTGATTGCAAAGCTTCAGTGTTTTGATATAATATTTTTGTTCCATTACTGAAAAACTGAGGGGAGCAGAAGCTGAAGTCTTGTCATTATCAACTCCCATGCCAGTGGTCAGGGCTGCTGAGGTGGTGAGTCTCCTGTACTTCTGGCCTGTGAGCTTGATTTATGGAAAGACCTCAAGAACAGAGGTGCAGACACTGTTGCTTCCTGCCATCCTTCCTAGCCTCCTTAACTCTCTCTACTCTTGTGATTCTTTTGACACTTACTTCATTTAGGTTTGTTTCATCTTTCTGCACCCTGCCCTCTCCCCATTTCATCATTGCTAAGAGATAATGATAATGACAATAACACCTACCTCATAGACTTACTGTTTGGAGGATAAAATATACATATAGATACAGGTATAGGCTTATGCTATCGTCAAAAGTGAATTCCCTTTCCTCTCCCCATTTCTAGGATAAAATTAAAAATCCTTCAAGGATTAACCAGTGCCAGGAAGACACAAAACACAGTTAAGAAGTGCAGTGAAAATTTCAGTCATTTCACCATTGGATCTCTCTAGCTACTTGGTGTAGAAGGTGAAAACACAACACGAATGTAGATTTAAGAGTTCAACAAGAATAGCAAAACACTTGGCAATTGAAGAACACAGAACCTCAACGCAGACCTGCCCCAAAAATACCAGTTCATTTACACAGTAACTCCTCATCCTCGGCTTAGAAATCCTGGGAACAGCTGTGTATTTTCTCTTTGTTTTGAAAACTCGGTCCAGCTGCCTCTTGACCCACTGTGCAGTTTGGCAGTTTGCTTCCAATTCTGCTCATCTGCCTTGGGTGGAGAGTCCTGCCTGTGGAGCCTTCAGGCTTGTGCCTTTCCAGAACAACCTCTGGGGATGCCTACGGGAGCACTAGGGACTATTTTGCCCAGTTCCTCTTCATCTAATTCTTGTTGTTGGCATTCTCTTGTCTCTTCAACAGACTCTTCACTTCTATTCTGTCATTTGGGATTGAAGCAATTATTATACATTCATCTCTCAGTTTTTCTTTACATCTCTGTTCCTATACATTTAATAACTGTAGTGCTCCTTTGTCTTATTTAAACTCATCTCTGCATTTCCATAGTTTTGAAAGTGGGATGCGAGTTTTTGCTTCAGAGGTTGAATCTGAAACATCTGTTTTTGAAAAATAGGAATGCTCTGGGAAAGACCTTCTTTAAACTTTATACCATGATCTTTTTTGTTTTTCTTACTAATTTTCTCACTGGACATAGGATGAAAAAAATATCAAACTATTCACTTTAACTTACTCCTGTGTGATTGTTATGGATAATCCTATTTATTATAAATACACTGATAAGACAATCTTTGACTTCTACTGTACAGAATCAGGGACCAAAAGAAATTCTGAAGTTTAATTTTTAGTAGTTCATTTGCCAATTAGTATAATAATCTTCTTCCAAAGAAACTGAGTAAAAATGAATTCATCCCCCAGAAAGCATATTGTTCATCTACTTAGACATTGATAAACTATTAGAAATTGCTTAACTACTAAGAAATAGTGGAGGAGCATGGTGGATTTACTTAGTATGATGAACAAAATTAATTTAAGGATCTGGGTATACAATTTTCATGGAAAGTACATGTTTGTTGTATGTGCATGTATGTGATTAGATATTTTTTACTCAAATATGGTACTATTGGCACTGTATTTGTCAAGGGTTAGAAACACTAATGCCTGAGTAATGGTTTGTTAATATTAATTTTGTTTCCAACTACTCTCACACTTATAAGGAAGGACTGAGTGTGTCCTTGCTATCAATTCTTTAAGAAAATGTTTATTCTAATATAAAAGTTTGATCACCTATCTCAAAACTGTCACTGGAAACCTTATTCCACAGAAGATAAAATTAAAGCTCCTTAGCCTATTGTTGAAAAGGAAAAATGGAAATCTTCATAATATAGATGCTGTTTTTGTCTCAAAGCTCACTGTGGCAGAAAGAGTTAGTAATCCAATCTGATATTAATTTCCAACTGCTCCTCTCCCCTGTTGCTCTACAGCAGAAACTTAAGAGCTAAATGGTCACTTTCTCAACTTCTCTTTGAAGCAGAGGCTATTATGTCACATAGGACTGGCCAAAGAAAAAGTTGTGGGCCAGCCAGGTGGAATGGTGGTTAAGGAAGTTATCCCACATAGCTGACTGTGTGGTTAGAGTCTCAGACTAGATCATTTGAAAATCATGCTGGGCTCATGGGCATGTGTGCTCAGGGTTCCAAGAGGAGAATAAAAGAGAAGAGACTGTGGCATGGCCCTTTCCTTGGGGGATGATTTCTCACGTTTTTTACTTTCTCTATCTCTCTACCTCTCTCTGGCAATTGCGTGTGTCCTATGACAAATAAATAAACAAAATGAAGTAATACAAAATATTTTAGAGAGATTAAACATTGTAATTTCAATGGGAGTGTTTGTTCATTTATTATGGTAACAGCTTAGATAATCACAAGTGGGTCCATTCTGTGGAAGTGAAATTAAACTGTTCTCTCATCTTCTATAATTTTCTTCCACTTTGCATCAAACAAAATTTATGTTTAAGACTTAGTTTTTTTAAGTTTCGTTTTGTTTTGTTTTTGCCATAGGGCATGTGCATTTCAGAGAGAGACAGAGACAGTGGAAAAGAGAGTGAAAAACAACTCCCTGGGGGTATGGCCATGCCACAATCCCTTCTCCTCCATTCTCCTTTCAGGAATTTGAGCATGCACAGACATGCACCTGGCATGATCTTCAGGCTGCTGGGTCCAGGACTTGGACCAGGGTCAGCCATGTGAGAGTCCAGGACCTTAACCTTCATGCCACCTGCTGGCATTAGTTATTTTTCTTTTTGACTATTAGAATCTTCAATACCACCCACAAATTGTTTAGGCAGCACATTGGGAGAATGATCTCTTTTGTATGAAAGATATCAAAATGTAGAGTACATAACTCCATAAAGTGATTTTTCTATTGAACATCACTGTGCAACTCCATCAGGAGTTTTCTTTCTTTAGTTGACTATTAATTTCTGCAATTATTATTATTGAAATAGTTCCAAAAGATTGCAATGTGATTAGGACCAAAAGAATGAATATTTTAGCAAATATATTGGCTGCTTATGGAATGAACTGCTTTTCCACAGCCAACTTTCTGCTGTAAACCATGTTATGCAATAAAATACAAGCTCCCCAAAATGGACACAGTCCTTCACTTTCTTTTTGGATTAAATTATAGCATCTTCCAAATGATTTTTTGGTATGCATGCTACTTTATCTTCATTATGAAAAAAAAATTGGATATGGTCTTTGGAGAAAATTACAGGCTTCATTGGGACACAAATAAATTATATATGGCCCATTAAAACCTGTCAGCTCAATTCAGATAACATTTATTTATTATTATTAGCATTTTAAAGGTTTATAGCTATTTTACAGATTATTTCACTGCCCTTTACTTACCCTCATTTAAAATTTTTTTTTCTGTGGTGAAGTGTCTAGTTTAATTTTTATTTCGATTACTTTCCTATTGAAAGTTAAATTTTAAAATGCTGCCTTCCATTTGCCTCCTAGATTTTTATCATATGCTGTGCAATAGGATTCTGTTAGAATTACCCATGAGCTCTTGGCCACTTACATTCATGTACTGTGTTGATATATGAATGTTGAAGGAAATTAATTTACTTTATCAAGATGTACTTATTACGTGGCACTGTGTTCCATGTCAAAATAAATCAAGCAAGAAGCAAACAAAGTACCATGTCATCAAGATAGTCAAGTATTTTGAAGAACATCTTTAAGTTTTTATATACTAGAACCAGTACTTTGGGAGTTTTAGCTCACATAATTTAGCTGGAGAGATGAGATTGCTGGATGTATCAATTTCCTTATCAGATTACCGAGAGATAAAACCATTTATGATTAACAGTGGTTGAAAGTCATATGTATTTCCACATGTAACAACATGGTTTCAGGAAGGTTAAGAAGTGTAACATTTAGAGATAGGTAAATGTTAATTTCAATACTGCATCTTCAATTTGCTATGTAAGTCACAATTCCTGCTATGCGAAATGAGAGTAATAATAAATATTTTGAAGATTGTTACCAGGATTATATGAGGTAATACAGGTATGGACAGTGACAGCCTGTACCGTTCAGTAGATGAGGGTGGGGTTAATCACTGATAGTAATGTGAGAGTGGTAATTGTAGAGATAAATATAAACTGACTTTTACTTTTTATTCAGAATTTTACTGTTTCACATAGGCATAATATGCACTCTCAAATGAATAAGCTCTCAAATTAATCTAATGTTGTAGCAAATATGATGACCTAGATGCTGTGCTGGTGAAGACACTGTGCTGTGATGATGGCGTGGGGAGATGATGCTGTGGTGCAAACGCTGGTGGCTACGTGTGATTAGAGTGTCATGTGATGACGGTGTGGTGTGATGGTGTAGTGCGATGTTGTATGGTACGATGATGATACAGTGAGGTGATGGTATCATGTGATAATGACGTCATGTGATTATTATCTGGTGTGTGATGATCATGTCTTATGATGATGGTGTGGTGTGATGTGGTGATGACGTGCTTGCTAATGGTGTCTAGAGGTAGCGGCATGAGGTGTCAACAGTGTAGTGTGTTAGGGTATAAAGTGAGGACAGTGTACCTCTTTTTTGACTGGTACATATTTTCACATGAGGAGTGATTCTAGAGGACCAGAATCTTCAGAATGAGTTTCCTGAATTGGTTCTGTATGTTCTGGAATTGGTTCTTTCATGTGATTAGATATGAAGCTGTAAATGATTCTATTTCCAATGCTAAAGAGGGCGCCAATAGTCCACGGTATGGTATGGGATAACAAAGCTATGCAAAATATTATGATTTGATATTCCTAATCATGTACATATGGAAGGCAAGGTAGTGGGTGACCATGTATCAGACATCAGCACATTGTAGTAAACTAAGGAGTATAATTGGGATTGACTAGTTGCTTCTATGTACACCAGAGAAAGTGGGGCGGGGGAGGAGAACTCACGGTTTCGAATTCATGGCTCAAGATCTCATACATGACTTAAAAACTTTAAAATCTGATTATTGGGAAATGCATGGAAAAGACATTGAATGATAAAGCGGGGAGATTGATGTCTCTGTATTGACTGACATACATGGCATTCCCTTTTGAAAAAGCAATGGAAGTCAATGTAAAGTTATGTGTAATCCAATGTAATATAAAGAAGATTATGATGATAATAATAAAAAAAAAACTTTAAAATCTGCCTTAAAATAAAACTTTATCTTTAGTAGTTGCTGGGCTTAGGTTTCTGAAAATTGAATATAGAGAGCTTTCTTGTGACTAGCTAAATTACAATATAAAGTAAATTTTTAGAATTTTAGTATGTCTTTGGTTAAAGTAAGGACATTGATTAGGAAGAATGGTACCCTGTACATGGGAATGAGGACATAGGTACAGATTCTGGTAAAGCTGGGGACACTGAACCCTAGATTCTCTTGAGTTTTTTGCCAGCAGAAGCAGTCCTTCATCTGACTGAGACAGTGAGCTTTACTTTACCCGAAGGAGATTTAAGGACCTTCCCTGAGATAATCCTCACAAGACATCATTGATTTTCCTCGGGATCCATCCCCACCATGCCTCTGCTTCTAGAGTTATCATCAAAATCAAGCCCCATCAGGCTTTGAAAACAGAGACACAAAGTGTGTGACCCATGAAGAGATATACTGCTCTAAAAGAACTGCATGAACTTTCTGATTTATAGAAGCAAAAATCCAGGGCATGTATGGAAATTTATCTTGAAGGTGTAGGATAAAGGCATAAGGAGCATAAAGTTGGCCAAATTCATGTATGTATTTATTTTTAAGAATGTTGGAAAAGTTAATTTTATTAGTGACAGAGAAAGTGTGTGTATACCCAGGGAGAAAGTGTGTGTATACTGAGAGGGAGAAAGAATTACTCTTGACAGGGTTTTACCCCTGACCCTCCAGCTTGTCAGGGTCTTGGCATGTGCACTCACACCTTGTATGTTCCATTTGTAAATTATTTTTTGTCTCCACTAATTGTAATAAAAGGTAGGTTTTTTAGTGTCACTAGGTCAATAGTAACTGCATTTAAATGCTTAACTTTGTAACTACAACTCATTTTCTTCCATAAATATTCTTATCCTATCTTATTAATTCACTCCAATTCTTTTGGCTGATGTATTCACAAGTATCTACCTCCAGAAAATTTATTCAGGAAATTTGATATTATACCACACTATATTTATTTCAATGCATTTATTTCTCCAATTATTCTTTCATTCCTAAAATAGTTACCCAATGTCTACTGTGTGCAAAGCAATAGGCTACATAACGCAGCATGTCAGACCCTCTCAGTTATCCAATCAAAAGAGTATCTTGTTGCAAAAGTCAACTATATAAACATAAAAAAATCCTTTTCTCAAATTACCTAATTAAATGTCTTTTATATCTTATTTATTATTATCATAATCTTGTTTATATTACATTGAATCATATATAACTTTATAGTGTATTACATTTATTTTTCCAGAAGGAATGACATGCATATCAATCAAGACAAAGACATTACTATCCACATCATCATCATCAAATAGCTTTTCATCGTTTTTTCCAGATTATTATTATTCTCATTATTTTTTTAAACATTCAATCACTATTTATCATTTTGCTTGTAAAAAGACTTTACGCAACATGAAATACTTCTCAGATCAGTCCAGTTGAGACTACTATACATGTTATCATCAATAGGTAATAAACCTCTAATTAAACGTTTTCATGCAGGTAAAACTTTGAGTACTTTCTTCTCTAAATTTGGGTAGATTACATTTATAAAGAAGATTAAGAGTATTTTTTTAAGCTGTCTGATTTTATTAGGAAACTACTATTTGCAGGCAAAATATTAGCACCAAAAATTGCTGTCAGGAAAATTTGGGGTTGTTTTAATGACATAAGGCATGATTAAAACTGTTTATGCCCCCTGTTGTGGGTTGATAGGCTGTGATTAAGTTCTCATTCTTTTTATGGGTCATATATTTTTATTTTCTTTATTATATTATTATTATTCTCATTGTTTCTTTTAAGCATTCAGTCACTATACATCATTTGGCTTGTAATGACAATTTATCTAACAGGAAATACAGCAATGGTTTATTACCTGTTGGTGATAACATGTATAGTATTTTCCACTGGACTGGTCTGAGAAGTATTTCATATTAAGAAGGCCAAGCATGTTTTTGAACTGTTTTTGTGCTTCCTACCAAGAGAAAGGGGGAAAAAAATCCCTACCTTTCTAGCTTTCAGCCTGGGAGGTGAGGTTTGAAAAGAGGAGCTGCAGCTCAGGGCTGGTCAGTCCTCCAACTGATCTCTGATAGGAACAAGGTACCTCAGACGGAGATGTCTGCTTAAGAGGCCTGCAATTCCCCTGTCATTTCTAGTTTGGAGCCTGGAAGTTGAGGTTGAAAGAGAAGGGCTACAGCTCGGGGCTGTTCAGCCCTCATGCTGGTCTCTGAAATTTCTTTGTGCTTCCTACCCACAGCAAGCAAACACACACACACACACACACACACACACACACACAAACACACACACACACCCCCATACATTTTCTTAGATATTCATATGACTTACAGTAACTCATGCACACACATAGACAGAATATTCTAACATCCCTGTATCATAACATTGGCCATAAGCAATCAACTATATGCACAAGGGTCAATGATATAATCTTTCTATTTTTATCCTTTTCAAAATATAGGAAGAAAGAGTAGCCATGGTGAGAGATCCAGAGCATTTTTCCTTCAAAGATTAAAATCATGGTGTTTCCCAAAGCATTTGGTGCTTCCAAAATCTGAACAGGAGCCCTCCTTCCTCCAGCAGAAAATACCAGTTCAGAACAAGGTTCTGAGATGGATCTAGTAGATGATATTAACAACAGTGAGACTACCCTGAAACCTGCAGTAGCCGTCCCTCACGTCATGAGGCAAACAATATCCCAAAGTGCTCCACCCTACCTCAAATGGGATCCCAGAGCATCGCTGTTCTGCATTCCATGCTACAGAGGGCTGTGTTACCACCAAATTCCTAAGCATGATCACTGCAACAGGCAATTGTTTACTCCATCTCTAAATGTCACATCAACTATGACCTTACAGAGGAGCTATTTGTTTGTGTGACTCCTCAGAGCAAGATCTCTGTGGCAGAGATACTACGAGTTTTTAGTAAATATGAAAGTAATTTAAGATGGAGAGAGTAAATTGAATCCCAGACAAACAAGCAGAAAGGAGAGGGAAGAGAAAGGAAGGAAGGAAGGGAGGGAGAGGGGAAGAGAGAAGAAAATTATGACATTAATAAAACTAACATCTATCAAGGGCTTAATGTGTGTCAAGCAATAGCCTAGAACACAGATGTCTGCATAGTAATGCACTTAATTAAAGTTGCTATTCTCATCTACATTAACTAGATCAGAAAGCTGAGCCGAGAATAGTGAAGGAGCTTGCAAAGTTTATCTAGTTTTTTAGTGGAGAGCTACGATCTGAAATCAGGAAGTCTCACTTCAGAAACTGAACTTTTAAATGCTACTTCACAATGAAACCAGTAATAGCAAAATGAAGTGGAAAAGGATAAAGAATTAAAAGAATTTACTTAGTAAACAT
The DNA here is from genome assembly GCF_000334495.1 of Tupaia belangeri chinensis. NCBI lineage: Eukaryota > Metazoa > Chordata > Mammalia > Scandentia > Tupaiidae > Tupaia > Tupaia belangeri. Next base: position 6,883,284 of record NW_006159583.1, read on the forward strand.
TTCATTCAATAAATATTTATTGAGCTGTTGAAGAAGATAGTTTCTGTAATCAAAGAGCTCCTAATTAAGTAGAAGAGAGAAAAACAAGTGAAACAGAAAACGAATACCTATATATTGAAGTCTATAGAAAATCTTTATGCTGTACAAGGTCTTAGGTGCACACACACACACACAAAAATAAAACAGGTACCTGTTTCTGGGGAGGAGATGATATTGCAGCTCCAGGAGGCAATATTTGAGTTGATTCAGGGAACCAGCTCTTGCAGCCCTGAGAAGTGTGGGTTGGAAGTAAGAGAGGCATGAAAGGGGAACAGTTAGGGCCTGTTGTAATACAGCATGTGAGAGCTGGTCAGAGCCTGGCAAGAGCATTGACAGTTGGATTACAGAGGGTAGAATAAACTGAGATTAAATCAGAGGGAAGAATTGTCAGCATTCTGCTAGACAGACATGGGACTTTCAAAGCTCTACAGCCCCTACTTTTAAGGTACAGACAGCCTGGTGAAAGAGTCACATAAGAAAACAACAAAGAAGGGCTACCTGGTGGCACAGCGGTTGAGGTGCTGGACTCCCTCAAGGTCAACACAGAGTTCTGGAATTGGTGGCTTGAAATTTATGGTGGGTTCTTATGCACACGTGCCCCAAATCTCAGGAGAATGGAGGAGAAGGGACTGCAACCTGGCCATCCCTCTTGGGGGGTGATTTTTTCACTTTCTTTGTCACAGTCTCTCTTTTTGTCTCTCTCTGGCAAATGCATGCAGTATATGAAAAAAAAAAGAGAAAGAAAGAAAGAAAGAAAGAAAGAAAGAAAGAAAGAAAGAAAGAAAGAAAGAAAGAAAGTAAAAAAAAGAAGATCACAAAGGCAAAGCAATGTGGTAGAGTTTATGATAAAGTATGCACAGGATGCTGGTAAACCATGGAGAAAGAACTCCAACCTTTACCGAGTAGGGAGAAAAAGAAGAGTTGCGGATGGAGCTATGCCAAAGAGGTGAGAACAAGTAGGAGTCAATCAGGCAGAGAACTTTGATGAGGCCTAAAGATGCACATGGTGAGGTTGAAAAGATAAGGAGGACCAGATTATAAAAAGTTCCATTAAGGAAGTTTAATTTTATCCATTAATTATTTTGTTTCATTAGTTGGTTGGTGGGCTTGTTGTTGTTTCATCTATTACTCCTAATGGCAAAAGCAAGCATTTATCCTCCAGGGGTGTAGGAACAGACTGAAACAGGTGTTGCTCAGGTTATAATTTCTCAAGGTCCTGTGTTTAAAAACATTAGTGGGGGTCAGATGGTGATGGAGAGGTAACACAACACTCTACAATGCTGGACCCACATAGAAAGGTCCAGGGTTCATATCCCAAGCCCTCCCTGTAAGTGCTGGGTTCAGGTACATGCCTGTGACCTAGAATAGCTGAGGTGGAGGGTGGCTCATGATGTGAAGACCCTTTTGATAGTGTTTCTCTCTCTTTCATGGAAGAAATTAATACATTGATTAATTTTTTAAAATTTTATTTTTAAAAACTACAAGTAATGTGATTTTATCTTATTTTTTGTAATTTACTATAGGGCACACGAACTAGCCAGAGTGAGACACACAGAGAGAGGGGGGAAACAAGAAAGCATCCTTCAGGGGTGACAGTCACACTGTAATCCCTTCTCCTTTATTCTCCTCTTGGGATTTTAGGCATGCATACATATAAATCCAGCAGGTTTTTTAAGTCACTGGGTCCAGAACTCCAAATCTGTACTTGGCCATGTGGGATCCAGCTGCCTTAAGCACCATGCCACCAATTGGCCCCAACATATATAAATTTTAAAACCGACCCTATATTATTATTATTTTATTTGCTAGAGGGCATGTGTACTTGTTTGAGAGAGAAAGAGAAAGAGAAAATGAGAAAGCATTCTTTGTAGGGGATGGCCACACCACAATTCCTTCTCTTCTGTTTCTCTTTTCAGGACTTTGACCCACATTGCTCATGTGCCTGGACCACTGGATCTGGGCCTTGAACCATAGTCAGTCATGTGAGATCCAGCCTCCTTAATCACCATGCCACCAGCTAGCCCTACATTAAGATTTTTATGATAGTATACATGTGTGCACGCAAGAGAGAGAAAAAAAAAACAGAGAAAAAGCACCCTTGACAGAGTCTTTTCACACCACTATCTTCTTTGCCGAGAGTTCTGACATTTTAGGATCTAAGATACCCACATTCCCCAGCATGTTTTTACCTTACCTGGGAATCTGAACCTGTGGTAAGCCATGTGGCTCTTAGCACTACACTCCAGAATGCTATGGAGTGCACCAACTAGGCTGGGCTATATATTCATTTTAACATACCTTAAATTATTTGTCTTCAAATAAATCAACTTTCAAGAAGATGCACCATAGTCTTCCTGGAGCTTTCTACCTATGAATAAGGGCTGTCAGTAAAGAAGATATTATATCATTAAATTATTTTAAGTAGAAGTGTTGAATAATCAGATTTCTAAAAAAAAAAAAAAAAAAAAAAAAAACAAAAAAAAAAAACCATCATGGCAATGATGTGTTATAGGGTTGGGGAAACCAAAAGGAAGGATATGAAAACCAGTTGGATTTTCAGTTATTGTTTTACAGTTTTGGTTTTTGCTTTTTTCATCCTAAGAGCTGACATTAGCTGAGAAGAAAAGTTGTGAAGTATTTTCCAACTTAAGTGTTACGCAAAATGTGAAAGGATGTGGAGATTTAAAACTTATGGGGATATATAAGGCATGAGTTCTTGTGGTTCTTATTTTAACTTTATTTAAAATAATTACTTTTTCACTTGGAAACTTGTTGAAGAGTTGAGTGTTTCCTCTTTCTAGATACAAAGTAAAGTAAATTTTCAAAAATCAAATGTGCTTACACGTAGAGGAAAACATATAAAATTCTTAGCTTGTCAACTCTGAATACAACTTGAATAGTCTTCTTTTTCTGTTTACTTATTACCATTTTCATGATAGGGCACATACATTCATACACAGACACACACACACGAAAGAGATACAGAGATAGACACACCATACACAAAGGTCAGTCACACTACAATTCCCTTCCTCCGTTTCTCCATCCCACCTGGATCTTGGGCCTGTCGTGTACATCTGGTACTTTTTGACTGGCCTAGGGACTCAAACCATGGTTGGCATGTGGCTTCCAGCTTTTCAATTTGGTATATTACTGACTCCACCACAGAGACTATTTTTAGTTCAAAAAAATAATTAGTTTTTAATTTCCAGAGTGAATAACTTTGTAATTAGAAGAAAAACAAAAACAAATACAAAAAAAAACCCTTGGTTAAAAAACAAGAATACTAAAATTGCTACCAAACTCTCTTTTCTGGGTTGCTTTACCAAGTCTTCAGTTTCCATAAGTAATATGAGAGCTCCACTCAAATGATCTTAGCAAATATTCTGCCTTCTGAATGGCCTGAATCAAATTTGCTTTATATAGATCACCTGTGAGTTCTTTGTGACTCTAGTTTCCTACGAGTCTTAATCTTGGAACTTCTAAAGGGCCAAGATTTATGTGGCCATAAGTGAAACAGTTCTGGAATGAATAAGATCTAAAAGTTTAGAAATCCTCAGGCTATTCTCTAAACAAAGATGTGGGAAACTATTAATGTTTATATTGCAGATTCCCGGCTAAGTTAGAGACAAGACATAAAGGACAGGGTGTGGAAGGCAAACTAGTTGTTCCATCGTCTCAACTAGAAGGGACAGATTTATTGCACAGTGCAGGGTTTGACTCACATACGAGGTGGCGATGACTACTCGTTGCTCCCTCCTCATTTTAGCTGATTCTATGGGTACCATGAATAGGTGATAATTTTATCTCCATTGCTGGTCCCCACACAAAGGAATATAAGCAGAAGTGACATGGATAAACTTGCAGATAGAATTATTTTTTCTTTGTTTAATGTTTATTTATTTCTTCTATGAGTGTGTGTGTGTATGTGTGTGTGTGTGTGTGTGTGTGTGTGTGTGTGTGTGTGTTGGTCTTTATAGGATATGAATGGTTATGAACTCTACAATCCTTATATAGTTGCCTCTATGCAAAGTGCCCCTAGAGTGCAAGACATAGATGCAGAAGAGGCCGGAGAAGTAGCTTACTTACGTTAGTCATAAAAGATCATATGTTAACACATGCACACGCACACACACACCTTCTTGACCATGGTTATAAAATAGCAGTTCTGAAGATATAGAAGGAAGAAGGAAGCAAATAAGTTTACCCCTTATAATGTCTGTTTAGGGACTTATTAATTAGATACAATGGGCCTCCTGCCCAAGGCTCACATTAATTCTAGGGGCCTGTGAGAATGTTTTAGTTTCTTTTAAAACCAGAAAAAAAAAAAAAAAAGACTTTTGAGTTGAAGATAATATTTGAATAGATAATGGTAATAAATTCATCTTTATACCACTGCTGTCATAAACTGTAATGATCAGTTCCTTTTTTTTCTTTTTTATGAATGAAGGAGCCACAAAGGCATAGGGGCTCCTGAGTCATACAGTGGCCTGATGTCTAGCACCATTTGGGTTGGCTATAGAGATCCTTTGAAAACATCTAAGTCAGGCCTCTCAGTTGTGGAAGCAAGACGCTAATGAAACCAGAATGTTGGGTTTCATTACTAAAGAATTCAGTTAATTTTCTTCTGGGGAAAATCATTCTGTTAGCAACCAGGCAATTCTAGGGGCCTTGGAGAATGTTTTAGTTTCTTTTAAAACCAGAAAAAAAAAAAAAAAAAGACTTTTGAGTTGAAGATAATATTTGAATAGATAATGGTAATAAATTCATCTTTATACCACTGCTGTCATAAACTGTAATGATCAGTTCCTTTTTTTTCTTTTTTATGAATGAAGGAGCCACAAAGGCATAGGGGCTCCTGAGTCATACAGTGGCCTGATGTCTAGCACCATTTGGGTTGGCTATAGAGATCCTTTGAAAACATCTAAGTCAGGCCTCTCAGTTGTGGAAGCAAGACGCTAATGAAACCAGAATGTTGGGTTTCATTACTAAAGAATTCAGTTAATTTTCTTCTGGGGAAAATCATTCTGTTAGCAACCAGGCTGTCTACCAAATGAATTAGTTGGTCACAAAATAAGATCAACCATGAAAAACATTACACTGTTCAAAACAAAATTATCATCACGACTGGAGAAAATGACTAGGGATTCCATGTGTTACTGTTTCTTTAATTTACTTACTGTGGCATTTGTTATTTTAGCAAACTACCATAAAGCTACATGCTTTGAAAAAAAAGCAATATTTGCCAGCTCACAATTCTGTGAATCAGATACTTGGTTTTCAGCTGGGCAGTTCTGCTGGTCTCACCAGGGCTCACTGTAATTAGCTATGACTGGAGGCTTTGCTGATAGGCTGCTGGTCAGAGTGCTGCGGTCCTTTCAGGTGAGGCCTCTCCTGTAGGCTGACCTAGGCTTACTCATGTCATGCTGGCAGTGTTTCTAGCAACAAGAGAGCAAATTTCCACTTGTGTCACCGTTACTGTGTCCATTGGCCAAAGCAAGTCACATGGTCAAGATCAGATTCAAGAGACGGACAAACAGACTCCACTCTTTGACGGGAGTAACTACACATCACTTTGCAAGGGCATGGATACAGGGATGGGAAGAATCTATACCCATTTTTTTTTTATCGCTACTATACCCCCAAATTCTCTTATCTGTACCTCTGCCATGTTACCTTCTTTTCTGTTCAGTTAAACTGTTTCAAGTTTAAGCTTAAAGCTTAGTTTAGTTCCTGGAAAAAAAGATGGTGGTACTACAGAAACGATCCCAGTATTTCCTTCAAAATTATCTTTTACATTATATTTTTAGAATTTACAGCATAATGTAATAGAACAAATCTGATTATGTATCAGATCAGTCTGTGTTTTTGTCACAGCTTGGTCACATATTAAGTGCATGGCCTTGGAGAACTTGCTTACTCACTGTTGAGTATTGCTTTCTTCATTTCTGAAACAGAGATAATAAAGATCCCTTTCAGGAGTGTTGAATACTGAAAGAGAAGTGTGTGTGCTGCTGCGTACTGGTAAGTTCCTAGTGGTTCTTAATGTTGAGATAATTACGATGACTGCATCTTGTAAATTGCTAATTCAAATATAATCAACTTAACAAATAAACCTGAAGCACATACTATGGACAAATCTCTCCAATGTTTAGTTTTAGCTCTGTTTTTCATATGCCTTTGTAAATTTTATGTATTATTGATTCTATGTTCTGGTGACATTACTTCTTTTTTTTTTTTTTTTGGAGAGATTTTCACTATAGGGCGCATGCGTTCGCCAGACAGACAGAGAGAGACATTAGAGACAGAAAGCGAGAAATCACCCCCCAGGGGGGATGGTCACGCCGCAATCCCTTCTCCTCCATTCTCCTCTTGGGATCTTGGGCACGCACGCACACGCGCCCAGCGTGAGTTTTAAGCCACCGGGTCCGGGACGCAAACCGCGGTCGACTACGGGGGAGTCCAGCAACATAGCCATTACGCTAACTGCTGGTTCCCTGGTGACATTACTTCTTAAAGTGCAGTCTCTTTGAAGTGAAATGGGGGTGTTTTCCAAGAACCAATATAGCTCTATTGGGGTATATTATAAATCAAACCAATCATACTGTAATGTCTTGTTAGCTACTAGAATTTGAAATTGTATTTCTTCTTCTTATCTCTGACAATAGCCTATTTTATTTTTCTCTGTCAATTTTGGAATTAGAGATATAAGTGCAAAATGATCCTGCTGTCTCTTTCAAGTCAAATGAATGTCCTGTTTTTCAATGAAACTTCTTGGTTTTTTAATGTATTCTTTTCCACTTACATAGTATGATTGACCTATAACATTAATTTGCTTTCTTAATTTTTTAATCTATGGCTTCATATTATAAATGAAGGCCTTCCTATTCTAAATGAAGGCCTTCCTATATCAAGATCCTAAAAAGATAGTTTTATCCTTCATATTGCCAACTTGTATCTTATCAAAACACATGTGCTTATTTTATGTTTAAACAATATGTAGCCGTAGAACATTGCCAACTTGTCAAAATCCACATAGATGAAGATCTTAGCCTTTGTTACCACCTTGGATACATTTATTAACAATCAAGTTAAGCAGAAGTTATATACTAAATGTGGAAGTAATGTCAAAACATAGTTAAGTAAAGTATTTTATCAGGAGAGGATAGCAGCTTTCCACCAATATTTACATTTTAATGACGTCAAAATTTCCTGATTTATAGCTTGGGTATAACATCTATAGAATTAATAATGTCTGTATTACTTGAAAGTAGACTTTGTGATTTGGATCAAATGACACCCTTAATTATTTTGATAAGTCAGGCTCTTTCTTGGACTTTTATTGTGAAGGGTTCTAGTTAAAAGGAAGTTAATCTTCTAGTACCCTCATTTATTCAATGTATCTGAAATGAAAACTGCATCTTTTAGTTAGAACTAGTGAAAGCATGCACAAGCCCCACCTAGAACAATTCTGAACAAAGTCTTTCCTGACCAAACTAAAAATCTCTGACCTCACTTCTTCCTTGGCAACCCATTTTCAGAACCCTTCCCTTCTTCTTGGGAGCTCTGTTTTCCTTCACTCTCCTTCAATACAGGTAACTCGGTACTTTACTATACCACAACAACAACAAAAAAAAAAAGAAAGAAAGAAAAAAAAGAAAAAAAGAAAGAAAGAAAGAAAGAAAGAAAGAAAGAAAGAAAGAAAGAAAAAGGAAAAGAAAAATATAGTGAACTTAAGAAGTCAATGACATTTCTGGACTGACTTAGGTTATATTAATTTGATTTCAGTTTCATTTACCACTCCTTTTTATCATCAGGTACAGTGAAGCCAAAAAGATATGGAACAATATGAGTTTGTATAGATTGCAAATACGTAAGTAGTTTATAAAAAATGTGTACACCTCTATTAAAATGTTTTTCTTTATTTGTGGCATAGTGCATGTGTATGCATGTGAGAGGGAGGAGAGCAGCCTGCACAGTGTCTGGTCACACTGTGATCCCCTCTCTTCCCTCCTCCAACCTGTTGAATCTCGGGCACTTGCACTAGTGCCTGGAGTGTTTCACGGCAACTGGGCCAGAGATTCAAACAGCAATTGCTACACGGCTTCCAGCACTGCCATCTGGCTTATTACCACCTGTGCTATCATAACTGGGCTCAGAAGTATCTTATATTAAAATCAAACATGTGCACATATAATTACACACACATGTTCTGAAAAACACATGTCCATTTGTGTGTGACTTTGTGTGCGTGTGTGTGTGTCTGTGTGTTGGTATAAGACTCACAGGAAATCCTAAATGAAGTTTTCATCCCAGGTTGAAAATAAAGAAAGCCTGCTTTTCACTCATTATCACTTTGATCTCATTAACTTCACAAGAGGTAGTTGACCAATATTTGTGGAAGAAATTAATGTGTTAGTGATACATATTTTGAAAGATAAACAACTACAACTTAGGCGTGTTGGTCTTCATTATCCAGCTTGCTCTATTCTAAAAGCCTTTGCTTCCATGTGGATATTCTGCTTGCTAAAGAAGTTTTCTTGATAAAAGCTTAAGATTTACTACCAGTGAGCTACATCTAGAAAGGTTCTCATCTGGCCCTACCTTAGCACCCACTCTAGTTCCAGTACATAACGTGTAAATAAGCTTGTGAGGGGAAACGTTTTGACAAAATAAATGGTTTGGAAATACTAGCCGTAAATGTGCTTACCCAGGGAGTACATTAATGAAATTAACTCACACTCCAGTGTGTCTTCTAGGTCGATAGTTTATGAGGATTGAAAACCACACTCCTGAAAGGCTAGTTGGATAAGATTAAGTGTGAATCAAGGGAAGGTTTTTCTGAGCAAGTAACACAATGTAGAAGGAAGCAGAATGCTGTGGATGGCATTTGTTTCATATTCATAAAAATATCCTTAGGAATACTTTAATATTCATGTGTGGAAAATACTAAATACATGCGAATTTGCCTTGAGTTGATTCCTTCTGCCTCTAGGAAGGCAATAAATAGTGAAATTTTACTCTAGTTATACATAGTATAAATTTGTACATGTATATTTCTTAAAGTGAGCAGAAAATGGGAACATGATTTTAGAAGGTACAAATTAATAAAGAATGTTTAACCATTAGAAATATCCCGTAAAGGGGTCAGTAGGTGATATGGTAGCTAAGGCACTGAACTCCCACATAGTTGACCACAATTTGAGTCCCAGATCCGATGGCTTGAAAAACATGCTGGGTGCATGTAGAGGCATGCCCAAAATCCTGAGAGGAAAATGGAGAAGGAACAGTGACCATCTTTCCTTCAGTGGGTGGGTGGGGGGGTGATTTATCACTTTCTCTCTTTGTATCTCTCTGGTGAATGCACATGCCCATAGGGCAAAATCTAAAAAGAAAAAAGAAAAAAAATCCAATAAAATAGATAAACACCATAGATTCCATCAGGTGAGTTATGCTTCATCATTTCTGTTTTGGTACTTTTTTTTTTTTTTTTGGGGGGGGGATTTTTGCTATAGGGCGTGTGTGCTCGCCAGACAGACAGAGACACAGAGACAGAAAGCGAGAAATCAGCCCCCAGGGGGGATGGTCATGCCGCAATCCCTTCTCCTCCATTCTCCTCTCGGGATCTTGGGCATGCATGCACACGTGCCCAGCGTGAGTTTTAAGCCACCGGGTCCGGGACGCGAACCGTGGTCGACTATGTGGAAGTCCAGAGACATAGCCATTACGCTAACTGCTGGTTCCCCTGTTTTGGTACATTTTTGAAGTTTATTCATTTCTACCATGAGAGAGAGACAGAAAAAGAGAAAGGACTGCCAACAGGATCCCAATGTGATGAACCACCCCAACCTTCAGCCAGCCCCAGGTCGTAGGCAAGTGTGTGCCTGACATACTCAGAGAGGGCTCTGGACTTGAACAAGGAACCATCAACATCAAATTTTTATCACTGCGCCTTCACCTTCCAGTACCATTTTAATACATTTTAAATGGACCTTCAAAAAGATTTTTAAACAGACTTATAAGATTTTAAAATAATATTATGACTAATTCAATAAGGGTTATTATTTAACATAGTGTTCACAAAATCAACTGCATTTGGTATAACCTTTTATGTCCTAAAATAAGTATTTTAACCTGAAATTCTCTTTTAATGTGAAAGTATAATTTCATTTTTTAATCATATTTTTTAAAAGTACAAGAGTTTTTCATTGTTTGTGATAAACAAAACTAGGTAGAAATATGACCAAAAATTCTCTGGAACCAAAAAGTCACATTTGGAATGACAAATAAAATCAAGAGAGGGTAGTCTTCATGTAGTGATTAAGGTCCTTGAAATAGCTTTAAATTTTATATTGTTATCAGTAGGGATTTTTTTCTCCTTTAATCTTCTTTGAGCAATTTCTTAAAATATGAATATCTAACAGAATGTTTGCTGATGATCTAATTCATTTGCTGTATGATGAATCATCACATTTAAATATGCTAAGTGTGAATTTGGAAAGAGACATTTTCTCAGTAGAAAAGAATGAAATGAATTTTATATTTGGCTTGTCAAATTTTAGTATGCTTTATAAAATAATTAGTTTATTTAAACTTCAAACTCTATTCCAAATGATAATAAGAATTTTGATAGCATGTATTTTTTCATTTAATACATATTTTATTCCAGAAAAGAGATTTATCTAGATTCTCCTTTGCTATACATAAAAGACTGGATTTTATCAAAAAATAAATGTGAGCTGCACCATAGGAAAAGAAATGTAGCTTCTAAAATGGAGACAAGATATCAGTGATAACTGATTTTCAAGGAATATTTGCAGTATATACCCAGGATCCACTTTACCATTTTAATCCTTACAGGATCTGCATTTTACACCAAAGGAAACTGAAACTCAGGGATAAGATATTTTGCACCAAATCACCCAGTTTCTGGAAATAAGCATTAGGAAACATTAAAGACTTTATTACAGTCTTCATAGCTCTGCCAATTTCTCTCCTCAAAGGCCATCATTTTATCTACCATGAACTTATTCAAATGGCCACACTATTAGATAGGTATTATGAATAGGAAAACAGTAAGAAGAGCCTTAAAAAAAATGAGTTTTGATTTTTTGTTTGTTTCAGGTTTGTTTTTGTTTGTTTGTTTGTTTTGTTTGTTTGTTTGTTTGTTTTTTTGCTATAGGGCATGTGTGCTCTCTGGAAACACAAAGAAAGAGAGAGAAAATGAGAAATCAACCCCTGGCACATCACAATCACAATCTCTTCTCTCCATTCTCTTCATGGGATTTTGGGCACACATGCACATATGCCAAGTGTGAGTTTCCAACTCCAGGTCTGGGACTGAAACCACTGTTGGCCATGTGGGAGTGCAGCGCCTTACCAGTATGCTACCTTCTGGCCCCAAGAGACATGAGTGTTAACCTACTTGGTTACCCACTAGCTATGTCAACTCAGATAATTAATTTCTCTCAGCTTATTTTTTTTTTGAGAGGTTTTCATCATAGGGCGTGTGAACTCACCAGACAGACAGAGAGAGACATAGAGACAGAAAGCGAGAAATCACCCCCCAGGGGGGATGGTCACGCTGCAATCCCTTCTCCTCCATTCTCCTCTCAGGATCCTGGGCACGCACGCACACGCGCCCGGCGTGAGTTTTAAGCCACCGGGTCTGGGACGCGAACCACGGTCGACTACGTGGGAGTCCAGCGACATAGCCATTACGCTATCTGCTGGTTCCCAATTTCTCTCAGCTTTGATTTTCTACTCACAGAACATCACAATTGACCTAGAGTGCTAAAGGTTTATCCCAACTCTACAAGCTTCCTTATAGCCTCAAATGATTCCTTAAACAGGATTTCTTTCTTGAATAAGGCTCTTAATGTCATACTGAAGGAGCTCTCATAAAAGAAAAAGTCCTTATTGAAAGGCAACTGCAACTCTTCGTAATAAGGAAATTGATTCACTTCAGTTGTCCTCTGGCTTTCACTTACTCTTTCTTCTATTTGCATCATATATAAAGAATGTATGATTAACAGATTTCCTGTTTAATATTAGAGGTAAAAATCAAGTGCCCTAGAATCCTGAATTTTGGGGGTAAAGTTTACATACAGTTACATGATTTACTTTTTAAGAAAAGTTATTTTAAAAGTCATTAAGCCAGGGACCAGCAGTTAACGTAACGGCTAGGTCGCTGAACTCCCATGAGTCAACCGTGGTTCAAGTCCTGGACCCACTGGCTTAAACTCATGCTGGGCGCGTGTGCGTGCGTCCCCAAGATCCCCAGTGGAGAATGGAGAAGAAGGGATTGCGGCATGGCCATCCCCCCTGGGGATTGATTTCTTACTTTCTGTCTCTCTGTCTCTCTCTGTCTCTCTGGTGAGTGCACGCACCCTGTAACAAAAACCTCTCCAAAAAAAAAAAAAAGTCATTAAGCCATTATAAACTTAATTTAACTCAGCTATTTTCTTTCTTATGCTTACTATTATTATAATAATTAAATTAAAATGAACATTACTTTCTCACTCGTATTATTCTCCTTTATTTACTATTTGGTGTTTTATATATATATGGGTATACTTTCTTCCCACAGTCCAGTTGATAAAGTCTTAAGAGATTTTGAAACATTCTGTCTGTACAAAATATTGACTCTATGTTTGGCTAACATGTAGTTTTTAAAACAAAAGCATAATGGGAAAAGTTTGCATTATCCTCAAGAATACTGTTCCGGCTCTAAGCTTAGACCCCTTGACTCTAACTTAGCTGTGTTTTTTGTCTGATCAGAGGGGGCTATTTATTAGGAGTCACACAAAATAAACATGAAAAGTTTGCCATAAAATATGACAACCACTTTAAATAATGTTGACTTAATTAAACTTTAAACTTTATTTATATATTTTATGGCTTTAGTGTGAGCTCTTCTCGGATGTTTACTTCAGTGGAAAATCCATCATGTGAGGACCTTGAAAGGAATTAATCCCCCTACCCCTGGCACAGAGCTCAGCTCCAACAATTCAGATCTAAATATTTAGTGATGGATGATACATGTTTATGGAACAGAGGGCGGCATGACATTTAAATGTGAGCTGCGGTTTCCATCTTCAGCATATGGTTGAAAAGACATGGAAACTGAAGTTATGCCAATCAACGGAAGTTGATAAGTTTTTGTAATGCTTGTCTTTTCCCTCCCTTTTGTCCATTCCATCTGTTTCTGAAGTTGCCTTTACAAAACTATTTCTTACAATCAACTTTCCAGAAAAGAAGTTCTGCTGACTCTTGTGCATTTGGTAGTGCATCCCTTGGTTAAACTAATAGCCTTGCTGGGTGTCAGCCAAAGGTTACAGGCCTCTCAAAATATTCCTGGAAAAAAAAAAAAGTTTATCACTAAGCTGAAGTTTCTCATTAGTAACCCTGTGGTGTTTAATCTGTGAAATTACATGATTAACTCCTTTGCAGAGTCTGCTTCAGTTGGGGCTTGCAATCCCACAGGAAGTTATTAAAAGAATCACCAAGATAATTCTCTAGCTTTGTACTTGGCCCCTGGGGTAAAGGAAATAGATCATTAGATGAGTACTTTATAATAAAGTTATAAATTACTCACAATTATTAAATGACTGTCAAGAAAGATTGTTATTTTAAAAGTTGAGGACAGTGTGATATGAAAGACAAATAAAAACCATAAAAGCCAAAAATCTCTAACTTCCTTTGTTTTGGAAAAGAAATGGAAAACATACTGTTTTCTTCCCTTATGCTTTTTGAAGTTGACATTTTAATGTCTCCCTCCAACATGGCTAGCTTACCTTGTGCTTTTAAAAATAAAGTTGTTTACCTGTTCTTTGAGTGAAAGAGATCGTTCTTACTGCAATAAACAAAGGATAAAAAAATTATATATCAAATAAAATAGAATGATGAACTATTTCATGAATACGTGCACTTAATATGAGAAGCTTTTTCCTATAGAAAATACGTGGCCGTGTGTCCTAGAGGTTTATAGAGATTATTCTAACCATTCATTCCGTTCACAAAGCAATCTTCATTAGCCAGGACACTTTGCCCCTGATAGGAAAAGAACACCCAAATACTGATTTTATAAGGAAAAGCAGTACCGGATAACTCCCATTATTAGTCCAAATCCACTACATGGTGCAGCTGTTCTTGATAACTTCAGTAGGATGTTTTATATATAGCTTTTTGAGCTATACTCTAGGTTTTAAATCTTATTCTGATCTGGACATGTTGCACATGTCTATCTCCTATCTTGCTTTCTGAAATATTTATTGTAACTTATTTATTTATATACATGCATACATATGTATGTACATGTGTATATGCATATATAAAAGTAAATATATATTTATATGTATGTGTATATGAGTGTATATATGTATTTATAGCCAGCTGATGGTGTACTGGTAAAGATGGTTGGATCCCATAGGACTGATTGTGCAGTCAAAGTACCAGACCCAGTGATTTGAATAACATACTGAGCGCATTTGCTCAAATCTCAAGAGGAGAATGAAGGAGAAAGCACTGTGGCATGATCATCTCCCCTGGGGAGTTCTTTTCTTTTCCTTCTTTTTTTTGGGGGAGAGGGAGAGGTTTTATGCTTTAGGGCATATGTGCTCGCTAGAAAGACAGAGAGAGACAGAAAGCGAGAAATCACTCTCTAGGGGGGGATAGCCACACTGCAATCCCTTCTCCTCCATTCTCCTCTCAGGATCTTAGGCACACATGCATACATACCCAGCGTGAGCCTATGCCACCAGGTCCGGGACTCGAACCATGGTCGACTACATGGGAGTCCAGCACCATAGCTATTACACCAACTGCTGGCTCCATTCCCTGGGGAGTTCTCTCTCTCTCTCTCTCTCTCTCTCTCTCTCTCTGAGCAAATGCAAGCTATAGAAAATTAAAACAAAACAAACAAACAAACAAACAAAAACAAGAACTTTATCAACCAAGTGTATCATTTCATTTGAAATCATTCCTTGGCCAAGCTGGAATTTTATGATAAAAAGCCCTGCTGGTTATTCAACCAAATCTTTTAGATGCCTGAGTTTGATTAGTTATGCTGGCACTTGGCAGTTGCTGGAGAGATAAGGGGCCAGCATAGTGGTAGACTCCCACATGGCTAACTGAGGTTCAAGTCCTAGACCTGGTAGCTGAAAAGCATGCTGGGCAGGCATGTGTGTGCATGTGCCCAAAATCCCAGAAGAATGGAGGAGAAGGGATTGCTTTTGGACATCCTTCTGAGGAGTGATTTCTCACTTTCCCTCTAACTGTCTCTCTCTGGCAAGCACATGTACCCTATGACAAAAAACCTTAAAAAAAATTTTTTTTCAAATGCCAAATAATGCCTGTGTCATGTGAAAAAAACAAAACAAAACAAAACAAAACAAACTTATTCCCATAATACCAAAGCTTTTACAAATTGCTCAATGTCAAACTCAATGGAGGGAGAAAAGCAGGACATGGGTAAAGAGTGATTCTTTTTTGATTGTTTATTGTTTTGCTCTGTTTCCAATCTCTATCATTTTCTTATCCTAACTGGAGGAAGAATATTATCCTAACAGTTCATAAAAAGAGAATGTGTGACAGTTAAGTTGGAAAAGAAATCTAGCCAACCGCTCATTCTTAGATGGCAATTCCTTTGATTAGCTATATAATAAGTTCCTAATCTTTAGAATATTACTTCAAAATTTAAAGAAGATCAAATCACAGTCTTAGTTTGACCCGCCATTTCAAGTCAGCCAAAGCATAAAGTTCAGTGTCGAGTCTGACAGAGAGAGAAATGCTGACAGTTGACGTAGAGCTAAATACTGTGTTACAGATGCCTTCCAGGTTTTCATAGTTCTCTCAGACAGGGGTCGAGTAAAGACTTGAGCAATGTGTGTGTGAACACATTGAGGAGCCACCTCGGAGTCATTTAAAAGTGATAAGCCAGGGAGCTATGGCGGTTAATGTAGCAATTCTAGACCATTCTTGTCCAGAGTGCTGCCTGATATCAATAGCCTTCTTCTCAGGACTGTCATCCGTGTACTCAGAGACCCATCCTGAAGTCAGCAGGGATTCTGTGGTGTGCTTAGAGGACCACAGCAAAGATGCTCCAGAACTTCTGCCTCCATAGCAAGCCATAGTGTTGAGAATACCCATGAGGCCATTTAGGTCATTAATGCACAAAAATGGGAAAATGTAACCTGTGCTAAAGAATGGGAGAAATGTATAGCATCATCATTCCTTAGTGTTTTAATATGAATCAACAGGTTACATTAGTTACCCGGGAGGGTCCTAATCCATTTTATTTAATATATATTGACTGTTTACTACATGCCAGGAACTGCACTAAACGTTCCCACATGAACTCATTTAATGCACATAACATGCTTATGAAGTAAGCAACATCACATCCCAATTGTATAGCTAAGAAAACTGAGGCACAGAAATGTGAAGTTATTTTCTCAGTATTATTCAACTGTGAGATAATCAGGACAAGGTTAAAATCTAAGTAATCTTATCCAAGGACTATATCCACTGTGCATACTGCCCCATGTGAGGCCTAGGATGATTTCCAGTCAGAAGGGTCGGGAGGGAGCAAGGAACATTAGCAAAGTCTGTAGATGGAAAGCTGCCTCCACAAAAGCAGTTCCAGGAGCCAGCAGATGGCATGGAGTTTAAGGAGACTGGATCCCACATGGCTTGCTGCATGGTTCAAGTCCCAGACCTGGCAGCAGCTTAAAAAATCATTCCAGGTGTGTGCACATTTGCATGCATGCCCAAAATCCCAAGAGAAGAATGAAGGAAAAGGTATTGTGTCATGGCCATCCCCCTGGGGGTGGTGATTTCTCATATTCTCTCTGTCTCTCTCCAACAAGTGGTGCACCATATGGCAAAAATATATATATATATAATGAAACCTTTCAGATTAACTCTTGGAAATCTTTGTAAAAATTTAAAACAATCTTTCTAAGTGTAAGTTTCTTTCTTTCTTTCTCTCTTTTTTTTTTTTTTTAATTTCTCAGAAGGGAAGTGCACTTGCCAAAGAAAGACAGAGAGAGAGAAAGGGGAGAGAGAGAGAAAGTCAGAGAACACCTTCCAGAGGAGATGGTCATGCCGCCATCTTTTCTCCTTCATTCTCCTTGGGATTTGGGGCACCCAAGCACATGTGCTCTGCATGTTTTTCAAGCTGATTGGTTTGGAACTTGAACTATGCAGTCGGTCATGTAGTATCCAACTGTCTTCACTACTCTACCAGCTTGCCCTCTAAGTATAAATCTCATTGCTTTTAAAAATTATAATTGAGATAAAAGAGTAATAATACTTCTCATGATTTACTCTGTTCCACCTTTATAATTTTTATTACAGTTAATGACTGTATATCTTTATAGGGTACAACATTGCTTTTCCCTGACACCTGTTAATATATGCACCTGGACACACAGCAAGTTAAATTTGAATTCAGATAAATAAGGAAAAAAGTAGCATATGTCATGTAAATTATGTTTAGTTGCATGAGGCACACTTATGCTAAAATAAATTATTCTTTGCTTTTCTGAAATTTCAATTTAGCTGGGTGGTCCCTATTTTATTTGCCAAAGTTGGCCACTTTAATATACCTAGATACATTTAACACTCACTTTCCCT
>NW_006159583.1:6900978-6931283 GCF_000334495.1 Tupaia belangeri chinensis
TCTTTCCCTCTCTCATTCCCTCTTGCACACACAGCTACGCAGACAGAAGATCAGTAAAAATACCATTTAACTCACTAGGCCTACTGTAAAATAAGGCTTTTAAAAAAACCACTCAGTATGAAGTTCCAATCCAATCTCTGGAGCTGGGAATGTTACACAGCCTCTTTTGATAAGATGTAGAGTAATTATCCAGCTTTTTCCAGTATAAATAACATGTGACTCCAAACTAATTTATTATTTTCTCTTTCCATGCTCTTCTTATCCTCAACTGTCTCTCTCATCTGCAGACTTCTCTTGAACACTCATGCCTCTCTTGCTTGACTAGACACTCTTTGCAACTTGTATATTCACCAGTCTTATCAGCCTGTTGGATTCTCATTCTAGTCCCACAAAATCCCCCAAATCCCCTTTCTCCCCCAGTGCTTTAGCCAAGGCCATCTTTGACATCACTGAAGTTTCTCCTTCAGTAAAACCACCTGTCTTCACACTCAGCACCGTCAGCTTTGATCCTGGCTTCCTCAGTAATTCAGCGCCTGACTTCTATTCATTCTTTCATTTTCATGTTTCTATCATTGATTTAGATTTACTTTGACTTCCATGTTAATGACTTTTTTAAAAATCTTGCTGTGGAGTGCTTTGATGTGAATCCTTTCATGGCACCCAGCTAAATCATTACAGCCACCATCCGTGCACAGGACACTCAGCTTCCCATAGACTCGTGATGTCATCTCCTCAGACCATAACCTCTTTTTTCTCCCTAAGCTTGTACTTTTTTCTCATTCCTCTAAGTTTCCCTGTGTCCCAGTCCAGATCACTGCTCTCAGTTTTATCCACATCTTCCAATTTCAAACTCAAGATAAACCTAACTTGTCTGTCCATTTTAGTTCAGGCTCAATCTCTTGATGGAGTAGGAGGTAAGTCACAAAGGGACCATATGCTTCCTTTCTTCAAGCAATGGTTTTTCTTGGTCTTTAACCTCCTCTTTTTCTTGCCCGTCTGCTTTGGAGGAGAAGGACTCCTGTCTCCTCTGGGGACAGTCTCTCCACCTGTAAACTTCAGAAGTAGCTCTCCTTATCTGCAGTCTAACTAAATATCTTGTCTCCTTTATTTATTATTTATTTATTTGGAGAGATTTTCACTATAGGGCGCTTGCGCTCACCAGACAGACAGAGAGAGACATAGAGACAGAAAGCAAGAAATCACCCCCCAGGGAGGATGGTCATGCGGCAATCCCTTCTCCTCCATTCTCCTCTTGGGATCTTGGGCATGCACGCACATGCACCCAGTGTGAGTCTTAAGCCACCAGGTCCGGGATGCGAACCGCTGTCGACTACATGGGAGTCCAGCGACATAGCCATTAAGCTAACTGCTGGTTCCCTTGTCTCCTTTATTTTCATCAAGCTCTTTGGACTTATGGTTTCTTCATTGAGACTTGTAGAGGCTGATAGAAGTTCATAGCCATATTAATTTCTCCCCACCTTCCTTTCAATTCCTGGAGTTTTCTTAACTCTACATAAAAGGGAAAAAATGGGATCAGCAGTTAGCACAGTGGCTATGTCGCTGGACTCCCATGTAGTCGACCGCGGTTCGCGTCCCGGACCCGGTGGCTTGAGACTCACGCCGGGCGCATGTGCATGTGTGCCCAAGATCCCGAGAGAAGTACAGAGAAGGGATGGCATGGCCATCCCCCCTCAGGGGTGATTTCTAGCTTTCTTTCTCTCTGTCTGTCTGGCAAGCGCACATGCCCTATAGCAAAAACCTCTCCATAAAAAAAAAAAAAAAAGAATACTCACGCCGGCACGTGTGCATGTGTGCCCAAGATCTCAAGAGGGGAATGGAGGAGAAGGGATTGCGGTGTGGCCATCTCCCCTGGGGAGTGAGTTCTCACTTTCTGTCTCTCTCTGTCTGTTTGGCGAGCGCACGTGCCCTATAGCAAAAAATCTCTCGAAAAAATATATTTTTTTTAATTTTTAAAAAGGGAAAAAATAAAAGAAAGACAACTAATGAAATATAGTAAAAGCTAGCTACCAAAACTTATAGCATATGAAATAGTGGCCTGAAAAACAGGCCAGATATTTGTGTGTGTGTGTGTGTGTGTGTGTGTGTGTGTGCGTGTGTGTGTGTGTCCAAAATCTGAAATGAGGGGAAAATGGAGCAGAAGGGATTATGGCATGACTATTCCCCGTGGCAGGGTGGGAGAGGTGCTTTCTTGCTTTTATTATTTCTCTGTCTCTCTAGCAGGTGTACACACCCTCTGGAAAATTAAAAAAAAAAAAAAAAAAGGTTCCTTTAGTGACGATGTTGTTTCTTCATTGTAACCCCATGTTGATGGGGCTTGACTCCATGCAGAGTCCCACTGGGTCACTTGAAGAACACTGCCCACCAATGAAAAGGCTGCAAGGTATACAGCTGATCTCTATGATAAATATTCTCCTGACTCCCAAAATTATTGTTGTAAGATGAGTCCAGTGTTCTGGCTTTATTATGTGTTATTAACAGTACATTTTGGATATGATAAAATAATGTAGGGCTGGAAAATCATTGATGTTTAATGTTGAATTCTTAACTTTCTGTCAAAAGGAAGCATTTCTTATTCATCTTAGTACAACTGAATCACTGTTTCAGTCTCGAGTGATGTCATTACTGGTGGCCCTATTCTTTGTGAAACAGTCAAATGGGTGTCAAGGTAAAAAAAAAAAAATCAAGATTGATTTAAATGTGACTTGAGAAAAGGAGAAAATGGCTTCCCGTGAACTTTTCAAAGATCAGTAATAGCAATCTAGAGGAAAGATACCTTATAAGAAAACAAAGTTGGCAAATTAAGCAAGGTGAACACTGGAAGACACTAGTATATTAATAGTCTTTAGAAAATAGTTGTCATTCTATGGTGGTTAATACAGTCGTCATAATTTGATTTTTCTTTGTTCGTGACTGATCTTTCTACATAGATTCTATTTTCTAGGTCTGTATCTTCACCTAAAATGTTTATTTTTATTTAAAACTTTCTTGACTTTATTTATTCAAGAAGCTTCACTGACTACTGCCACTAGAGTTGCACTGTTTTTCTTTTGTTGTTGTTGTTGTTGTTGTTTTTGGTTTTTTTTGTTTTTGTTTTTGTTTTTTTCATTGCACAGATTGATTTATATGGACCACCTGGCTACTGTACCAAAGGCAGTAACTTTTATATGAACATGTTTGTGTAATTGTGTATATTATATATATTATCATTCAGAAGTAATTTCCTTTAATGATTGTATTTCATGGTTTCTGTTTGATATTCCACAAAACAAAATTTATGCCTCTATTTCATGTTGTCTTTCTTGTTTGCACTGCTTCATACATTATTTGATTTCAAGTATAAATTATCTTAAAACAAATAGGACTGAAATTATGTATCCTTTCCTGTTATTTTAACTTGTCACATGTATTTTATTTTTATTTTATAATCAAAATCCTGATTAAATCCTGTTCATTGAAGCTTTTGAAGTATTGTGTTAATGATAGAAATAAGACTAAGATGCTTTTCAAAATTCAAGACTTTCATGTTTTTACAATGTGACACTTACGATTAAAATAAGAACTTTTCTCCTACAAGGTATCTAAAGTTGCTGGGACCAGCAGTTAGCATAATGGCTATGTTGCTGAACTCCCTTGTAGTCGACTGTAGTTCGAGTGCCAGACCCGGTGGCTTAAACTCATTTTGGGCGTGTGTGCATGTGTGCGCAAGATCCCGAGAGGAGAAAGGAGGAGAAGGGATTGGAGTGTGGCCATCCCCCGAGGGGGTGATTTCTCGCTTTCTATCTCTCTGTCTCTCTCTGTCTTTCTAGCGAGCTCACACGTCCTATAGCAAAAAACTTCTCCAAAAAGAAAAAAAAAAAAGGTATCTAAAGTTGCCTAGAAAACAGACTATCCATATACTATGCTAAAGTAATAAGAGGACATTAATATATTGTAATTCGTGCAACACAAAATTGGTTAAATGTTTAGAGTCAGGCAGTGGTACAATGGTAACACAACTATAACCACATGGGAAAGGTCCTAGGTTAGTGTCCAAGGACCTCTCTGAACACTCCAGTCATACCTGTGCAAATATCTGATTTTACCTGGCTGAGACTGGGGACGATTCATAGCATAAAGACTCCACTGGGGATGCCTATTTCTCTGCTTCTCTCTCTCTCTCTCGCCATCTCTTTTTCATGGAAGAAGGAAAGAAAGAAACTTTTTTTAGAAAGGTAAATTTATTGAAGATAGTGGGAAGATAGAAAAATTAATTTAAACTGTTTTCAGTTCCATTCCCTGTAAACACTTATTGTTTTACTATAGCTACAGGTTAACCAGAATGTTTTCCAGTATTTAATATTTAAAAAGGCAGTAGTCTGTAGTTTTGTACAGTATTTGTCAATGTATCCAAGAATGTACTGTTTTTCTTAACTCAGTCAAGGTTAGGACCAAGTTTCTCTTAGAGTATCTGCTGGAGGTGTAGTGTGTGTTGTGGTTTGCCAAGCATAACCACCCTTAATGTGTGAGGCATCCATTCTCTCAGATGCCAGGAGCTAATTGCTGACAACTTACAGGCTACTTCCTCTTTGGACATTGCCCTTTGGAGACCAACACTACTTCATGCAAGGTTATGCCTGGTCCTTGGGGACAGCACACATCCAGTTTAGTCAAGACAGTACTATGGAGGGTCAGCTACTTGCCTATACTCAGTACAACTCAATGCCAGAGGAACCTCTGACACCTCTGTAATATCCATGTGGATGACTTCAGTTGGAATCCAAGCCCAAGTGGCTTGAAAAACACACCAGTTGTATATGCAAGCATGCCCAAGATCCCAACAAAATTAAGAGATAAGACTGCGGCATTACCATGCCCCTTGAGGGGCCTTTCCCCCATTTCTCTCTGGTGAGTGCACATGTCTTCTGGCAAATTAAAAACACTGAATCATATTTGGGCTAGTTTCATAGCCTGGTTCCTCAGGGAACCAGATCCTGCATGGCTGAATACAGTCTGAATCCTAGCCTCAGCATCTTGAAGGACATGCTAGACATGTAAATGCATGCCCAAGGTCTGGGTGGGATGGAGAAATGGAGGAGAAAGGATTGCAGTGTGACCATGTACCAGTGAGGGAGTTCTTTCTGTCTCCTCTCTGTATCTCTTTCTCTCTCTCTGGCAGGAATGAACCCCCCCTCCGGGCAGGAAGGCATCCACTGGCAATTAAAAAAAAAAAAAAAAGGAAACAACTGAACCATAGCATAACAACTCCAATTTCCCTATCTTTCATGTCTCATTCCTTTTAAGTATTTCTCCCAATAGCACTCACCGATTACTCACCCACGTGCATGTTTCTACCTCAGAGTCTATTGTCTAGAGACCCTGAAGGCCACGAAATGTTTTTAATTTTATGCAAGTATCAATGCATTCATCTTTTTTGTGCTTCACACACAAAAATAGCATTCTGATATATGTTAGATGCCAAATCTAATCACAGAAAAAGGAAAAGGAAATTTAACCACAGTAAAAATTAATTCACTGAATTTATCAGTTATATTTCATTTTAGTCATAAAAAGTAAAACTTAACCAACCATTAGAATAAGTTAGGCTAATTATAAAACTAAGTTTCACAGAGCAAAATAAAAGGCATTTAGACAGGAAAAGAAGAAGCTAAAGTGTCCCTCTTTGCAGAAGATATGATTATACATGTAAAAATAGAATCCACAAAAACCTCCTAGAAGTGCTAAATGAATTCAGTATGTTAGTAAGATACAAAATCAATATACAAAGTCAATAGGCTTTTTATACACCAGCAATGAACAGTCTGAGACAGAATTGAAGAAAGAATTCCCATTTATAACAGCCACAAAATGAATAAGATCCCTAGCAATGAACCTAACCAAAGAGGTGAAAGACTTCTACAATGAAAACTATGAAAAACTAAAAAAAAGAAATTGAGTTTGATACAAAAATATGGAAAGACAACCCTTGTTCTTAGATTGCAAGAATCACTGTAATCAAAATGTAAGTTCTACCCAAATAAACTTACATATTCAGCGTGGCTCCAAACCAGTTGTTGGTGACATTATTCACAGAAATTTTTTTAAAAAATCATAAAAATTATCTGAAATCATAAAAGACTTCATATCAAAAAGCAATATTGCACAAAAAGAATAAAATAGGAGGCATCTCACTACCCAACCTCAAAATATATCCAAAGCAGTAATAATCAAAATAGCATGGTACTGGCACAAAAATAGACACATACCCTAATGGAACAGAATAGAGAATCTAGAAACAAATGCCAAACCATACAGCCAGCTGATCTTTGTCAAAGGGTACAAGACAATTCATTAGAGAAAAGAAAGCCTTTTCAGCCAATGGTGCCAGAAAAATATCTGCCTGTAGAAAAAATAAAACTGGACCTCTATCTCTCACCAATCAACTCAAAATATAGCAAAGATTTAAATGTAAAACCTCAAACAATAAGGCTACTAGTAGGGAGCTGAGGGAAAACTCTTGAAGGCATTGGAGTAGGCAAAGATTTCTTAAATAAGACCCATATGCACTGATAAAAATCACAAAAATAGACAAGTGGGATTACATCAAATTAAAAAAAAAAAAACCTATGCACAGCAAAGGAAAAAGAATTAAAGAGACAACCCTTAGAATGGAAAAAAATATTTTAAATTTATGCCTCAGACAAGGGAATGCATATTTGAATATATGAATATTCCAATTTTTTAAATGGTAAATAAATTGAAAACACAACTCTCCAAGAAAGACATATGAATGGCCAAAAAGCATATAAAAAGTGTTCAAAGATTTTTGTCATAGCAAAATGCAAATTAAAACCACAATAAAAAATCATTTAACCCAAGTTAGAATGTCTAGGATTAAAAAAAACAAAAAAACAAAGAACAAGTTCTGGCAAGGCTGTGGTAAAAAAGGAACCCTCTTACACTGTTGGTTGGAATGTAAATTAGCACAACCACTGTGGAAAACAATATGGAGGTTCCTCAAATAGAGGAACAAATACAACTACCATATAACACAGTAACCCTACTCCTTGATATTTTCTCAAAGGACAGGTAAACACTCAGTTGGAAAGACACTTGCACATCCATGTTTATTACAGCTTCATTTACCATTGCTAAGATATGGACTCAACCTAAGTGTCTTAAGAACTGATGATTGTATTGAAAAACTATGACACATATATAACATGGAATATTATTCAGCCCTAAGAAACAATGAGATCTTGTCATTTAATTCAAAGTTGATGAATATAGAAGACTTCATGTTAAGCAAAGTAAGCCAGATTTTGGAAGACATACACTATATATCCCCACTCAATATGTACCAAGCATCTGCACTATAGCAGAAATGGAAAGATACAAAGATATGACAGTACTGAGGATAAGTGTAGATTTCAGAGACTATAAGGGAGGGGAGTGATGATAGATGGTTGGCGGGAGGGGCAAAGGAAAGAACTATTTAACTGACATTCTTAAAAAGAATGTAAAATTCTCTGTCGAAAAAAATTTTCTGTAATTTCTGTTATAAAAATTAAAAATGAAAACTAAGTGTATTTATGACTTACTTATTAATAGAATTTGAACATTTGGTTTAACTAATAATTCATTTCACTCAAAACAGTCAAGATATTTATATGCAAAGTCAGATCAAAATATTTAATTGAAAAGAATCATAAGGGTAATAATTAAAAATAATGGAATCACATACTTTCTTAGAAAGAGCAAAGTTGAATTACCATAAATAATAAATTTACTGACTACTTTCTAGCCATTGAAGTCTTTTATGTACTGATGATGCACTAGTTTTATAGGAATACTATGCTCATGGAAAGTGACCAAGCACTGTTTTATTTGCTTTTAGTTTAACTCAACAAAGATGTGTACTAGATAGTAAATATTGACCTTCTACATCCATTCCTACCTCCTTCTTCTTGTATTTTAGGTTTAGGATACTAACCACATTTCAGAAACCTTTGCAACTGGGGAGCTGGTTTTGAATCCTGGGGTGTGGTTTAGGTTCTGCTCTCATTGGTTTGGAAGTAGAGGAAAGGGCAGATCATCTTTCAGCATCTATGCTGGCTAACCATGAATTCTGACAGACTGCAGGTGTTGAGAAGAGGGCTAGCCTTCATGTTTCTCTGTCTATCATCATCTTTCTAAGTGTAGACAGAGGTAGACACAGGCTCCTGAACACTAGAGGCAATCAAAGTGTGCGACCTTGAAAACAAAAGTCCAGTTGCAGTGCTCACTTCTTCTCCTCTATCCTTTCCAATGATTTCATAAGCACTCAGTTCCTTGCATTAAACTGTATATACTTGAACTGCCTACACTGGTGACTTGCTCCCTTACAGACACCTAGTAGATGCATTTTCCTATCCAGAAAAAGTTCAACTTGATTTTACTTACAATGTCAATTATTTCTGTTAGAATTAATCAATAAATAAGTACATATATAATAATTTGTTCACTTTTTTTGTAATGTGAAAAGGTATTTTTCTATCAAATCACTTTTTGGAGGGATATCTCAATATTTGTTTTCTGACAAAAGTCTTGCTAAGTGAGAACCGTATCTATAGAATAAAGATTAGCCTGTAATAATCTTTCTAAGTAAACATAACCAAATCCAAAGGCCCAGTTCTACCATCTGCAATAAGAATATTGAGATCTTCTACCTGTGATTTGATCCTAAGACAGCAGTGCCTACTAGATGAGGCCTTAATGACTCACTTCAATGAGACAATGTTGAGTTTTCCAGGGCTCTTCACTGAGAGATTATCCAAATGAGCAAACCTGGTCTCATAAGCCTCCAGCAGAGGAGGAAGGGAATTTCACAGAATGCTAGTAATAGATAACTCTATCATTGTAAATGCAGAGCCATTGTCTGAGGCCAGCAGTCATGTTTCTCCTTTGTGACCCACTCTAGGAAGAGCATAGGACAGGCATGTCATTAGCAAATGACTCACTGAATAGGGATAGTTGGTGTCTAACACTCAAATGTAAGTCTTGTTAACACTATAACTAAACTGATGATATTTCTGAAAGATTTATTTAAAGTAAAATAAACTAGAGCAGATTTTAAAATGCTCCTACAAAACTGACTGTCTCCTAGGTGCATTTTCCTAATCTTGAATGAAGAGAGAAAAGCTGAAGTCAGGTTTATCAATGGCACATTCTAGTTTATGATAAGATATTGGGTAGTGGGTGCCAAATATGGGAAAAAAAATGCTGGTATAGAGCTAAAAGAAAAACATTTGAGTCAGAGGATCAGGGTTTGAATCTGTTCCAGCTCCATCATTTACAAGTTATTCTCCTTGGTAAGTTACTTAACCTTCCTGAGTCCTGGCTTCACCATCTGCAACATGAAGGCATGTGTAGATGGAATGTAGGTGCCAAAGGGCAAAGATTATCTCTTATTTGTTCTCAGCTACCTCCTCATAATTAAGCATTTAACCAACACAGAATAATTATCTATAAATATTTATTGAAAATACTTGCTTATTTACCCACTGTAGTTGTGATAACAATTTTTAAAAATATGATTAGACCATGTAGAACAAAGAAAGCCCTCAGCTGGTAACTATTACCAAAAAGAAAGTTCCATACTGAGTCCTCTCTCCCACTTCTCCTTCTTTAATTTTGAGTGACATTTTAACTTGAACAAGTTCTGGCAAATTCTCATTACCTAATGATGCCAGGCTTATCTTAACCCAGCTCCAGCCTCAGGTTAATCCACTTGGTAGAAATCAATACTCACTGCTAATATTCATACCCACTCCTCTTCCTCAGGAATCTGAACTTTGCCTCTTGTAAGATTGGTGCCCATTGGATGAGGGAAGAGACATTTCCAGGAGATGGGATTTGCAAGAATATTTCCAGCCTGTAATCTGTTGTACGAAGCTTGAATAGTGGAGATGGGAGTAGTATGGGGTACAGCTCCCTTAGCTTTAGGAAGGCAAGGAGACTACACAGCAAAAAATTTCTAGGGCCAAGTCTCAAATTAATCGTCCAAGGCCTTGGTATCTCAGTCCCAGCCTTCTGAGCCTAGTACTAACTTCAGATGGCAACGGAAGAGCTACACTATCAGACCCTGCTGCAAGGGTTGTCTCTCAGAACATCAGGAAGGCCACGGCCTCCAGATCCACTCCCAGGCAGGGGTGAGGAGTCACTGTCTTGCTTGAAGTTACTTCAGCTAATGCGGTAAAGTGTGCCCTGCCTGCGGGCTGTTCCTTACCCTTTCCTCAGGAGATTGGTGAAGGAACGAGCCAAAGCCAAAATCTGTTCTAATTTGAGCCACTCATGTAATTTCTGCCTGTCCTACGGTGGCCTCTTACTCCAAATTTGAAGTAACATTCTATCTTTCACTTAGTATGCTGATATGATGATGGTAGTTGGATAAGTAGCATTGTTTTTTTCCACATAGACCAGAAAGGTCCATGGTTAGAGAGAAGATGCAGACAGGTCCCTCTGAATCATTGGCTGTTGTCGAAGGGCCTTGCCTCTCTCTGTTATGAGGAGGCTGTTTTACATCTCCAGAGGTCGGAGAGAATGTAGCTGAACTCTTCCTCTGGAAATGCTCCCATCACTAAATCTTGCAGCCGCAGGTGGGTGTAATTCTGGAAATTTTATAACTTTTCTTTATAAGGAAGTCACAGAGTAAGAGCAGAGTTGGAAAGAAATGATGATACAATAAAGGAACTGCTAAAGACATTCTCTCCAACTTGTATTTCAAAAGAACTTCCCCTGTCTTATACTGTTTATTTTCTGTGACTAAAATAATAAAATGTAATAGAGAAGCAGAGGCATAGGACTTCACGCAGAATTTTTTTCATTAATCTCTTTGCAGGATTGATTAAGTTATTTTAGAGGCTTTTTGCTTAAAATCTCTGGAAATTTCATATTTTTTTCTTATGTGCTTTCCTTTATTATTATTTAATAATAATGTACTTATGAGCACCATAACTGTGGCTAAGGTCCATTATTCCTGTCTTTATTTTCTTTAGGTAGAATACCAGACTCACAGGTGATCAGTAATAATTTATGAGGTAAACTTTGTTAGAAGTTCAGGGGGTTTTATGTCGTGTGAAACTGAGTTTCTAAAACCAGTCCCCCTCAAGTACTGTTACAACAAATAGTATGAGCACAATTGCCTTCTCATCCAAAGATGAAACAAGTGGCCAAAGTCAATATTAGAAAACTCATGTTTTGCATTGGAAGCTACTGATTTCATAATTGAATGAGCTTTGCTAAGTCACTTTTAGAACATTATAGCAATTTCATTAAGTAAGCAAACTTTTCAAAATAGGTACACCTAATTAGGTTTATTTAATCTTTACATTTTTATTAGAAACCACATCTGACAAAAGTCCTAAAGAGAAAAATAGGATATACATATGTTGTCAAATTTCTCGTAATGCACTTTTTTTACCTCACTTACTAACAAATCTATGAACTACAATAATTCACTAAGTTATTTGCTACTTCACAGCAGCATGATAGCTGGCCACCAGCACAGAATAAAGCAAACTAAAGGCCATATAAGTAAAAAGCATAAAGCAGCTAGATTTTGTTTCATTGTAATTAGAGTAGTTTTGAAACGAATGACCTATGCCACCCATCTGCTCTTAAGGGGGGCAATTCAAACATCCCATTCAATAAATAAAATAATAAAAACAAATTTTAACTTCATGATATAGTTAAGAGAGTCAAAGAAAAGGGAGGAGAAATAGAGAGTCAAAGAAGAGGAAGGAGAAGGAGACCACACACAGTTACCCAGAACAAGATAAAAAGAGGAGCCTTATAAAGGCAAAGACACACAGCCATGAACTCTGAGAGAAGCCTGGTCAAATTTTACTGAGGAGCATGTTCCTCAGTGATCTTTGAATTTTTGATCCTGAAACCCATGGAGCTATTGTATGCTATGCACTGAGGGAGCAAACAGCCTTGCCACTTGTGGCTGCTGGACTGTGGGTGGAAATTCAGTTGAGAACCAGATCCATGGGCCAACCCTCCAACTATCTTATTTGTTTAACCAGATAAAGTCTATCTATTTACACCAATTTCTACTAGAAAGAATGCTCACTTACTCTGCTAATCCTCTCACTTCTTTTTGGTTTAAGTGTATTTATTCTTTCCAAGAGAGAGATAGAGAGACAGCACCCCCAAAAACGGTTTGAGGCCACAATCCACCCTCAGCTTCAGGCAGACCAAATCATGGGCACACACATGCCCAGTGTACCCAGGATGATCTCTGGACATGAACCCAGAACCTTCCCATGTGAGTCAGTCTCACAGAGGGTTGTGTTTCATTGCTGCACCATCATCTGAGCCTTAATTCTCTAAATTGTCAACTGTCTAACTAACGTAAATCCTTTTATATAGCATGAAACAATATGCTGAAAAATGATGTCATTTCCTCTAAGAACTGGTGTGGTTTTTTAGGAGATGTAGTGCACATAAAAGAACTTAAGAGACTGTTTTGGTACAAAGATAAAGTAAACCCAAGTGTATACACTGCCTTAGACACTGAGGAAGTCCCTATGCCATGGCATTCAGCCCACTCTCCCAGTTGCCATGGTCTGGTGTATTGATATCCTAAAGGAGGATTTGGCTACATTACTGGTTATGCAGGTTCATCAGTTTCTCAGCCTGTCCCCTTTCCTCATGAGAATGGTGAAGGAAAGAATTTGCAAAGTTCTTCAAAGCCACATCATCATGGTCTTAATACTAAGACATGGACAGGCAGAGGTGGAAAGTGCAGAGGTCCCGGTGATCTGGCAATTGATAACAACCTCAGATTCCTGTGAGGGGAACCACTCATTGTGATCCAGGAAGAGGATCTTGGGGTTCTCTGAGGAATCATTAAGGAAATATCTGAAAATAGGCTCTAAACAGCCTATTGAGGTAGGGGATGAATGAGGAAGTAGCTGGGTTTCATGGAAGCATGTTTGAAACAGACAGACACAGTGACCTCTGCAAAGAACCTGTGGCCTATCTCTAAATTGATAGTTTTTTTTTTTTTCAGTTTATTTATTTCTTCCGTGAGAGAGAGGCAGAGAGAGATCAGAGGGGACCAGCACCTCCAACAGGTTCTTCACATCTTTATTCACACCCAGCATTGATCAGTTAAATGCGCATAGACCTAGCATGCATGAGGAGGGCTTAAGTTATGAAGCCAGGAAATTCCCATGTGGGTCCAGCATTGTAGACCATTGTGTTATTACTACGTAATAAGGGCTTCTCAGTGTAGTCTTGATTTGCTTTTCCCTAAGAATACTACCCATATTTTCTTTGTGCTACTTACATATCTTCTTAAAGTATCTGTTCAAAACTTTTGTCCTTAGAGCCAGAGAGTGGAGCAGTGGTAATACAACTGAACACAGGTTTCGGGTTCATGCTCAAAACCTCCTTGAGCATGTGATCCAATCTAGCTAAAGTTGGGAGTGGATTATAGTATAAAGACCCTTTTGGGGATCCTGTGTCCCTTTCTCTGTCTCTATCTTATTCATGGGAAAAAATAAACTTAAAAAGAAACAACTTTTGCCCATTAAAAAAATGAATTGTTATTTTTGTTTGTTTATGTTGAGTTTTAAGGGCTCTATATATATTCTAGATATTAGCCTTTTATCAGATGCAGGCTTGCCAAAGATTTCTCTCTCATTCTAGGTTGGTCTTTTTATTATTTTTTAAAATTTATTTACCAAAGGGTGTGTGTACTTGCCAGAGGAAGGAAGACAGAAAGGTAGAAAGCACTCAGCCATAAAAAACTGCAAGACACTGGCTTTTGACAAAAAGTGAATGAATATGGAAGATTTACTGCTGAGTGAAGCAAGCCAGTCTATGAAGGAGAGACACTGTATGTCTCCACTTAATATATACTAACTCCCCACACTCTATGGAATAAACTTAATGATTAGAGGATATAGAAACATAGGAAATGATTACAGATACCAGATAAAGTGTGGAAAGACGGTGGGAGAAGGAGGAGAGTGTGAAGAAAGACATTAAGGAGAAAAACAGAGAGGCAAGATGTTTATGGGACTAAGAAATGGGTTATTATCTGTTGATGATAACATGTATAGTATCCCCAACTGGACTAGTGAGAAATGTATTCATGTTGGACATTCACTTTACAAGCTAAGTGAGATATGTGATTGAATGTATAAAGGAAATTAAAATAAAATTTAAAAAATTATGATTGCCAGATTAAAAAAGAAAATTTTAAAAAGGCCCCAAAATCATGAATATTTGGGAAGAAACCAGAACACTGTAGATTAGTCAAAACTATGGTAAGTAGATTTAAGTAGGTAGATAAATGATAGATGTGATACATAGATATAGATGTAAAATTTCTCTGTCATGGACAAAAAGTCTAAGAATCAAGAATGGTAGTGGGAAGCTTAGAAGATTCTTGGGTGGCCATTTTCCTTTAAGTGACATGCTAACATAAACTAAGTCTATGTGAGTTGAAACTGTCTTGAAGACAATTTCCTTACAAGTGACACTGGACACATTTTTAAGTCGTGTGTTTTCAGTGCTAAGAGTTGAAAAGAAATGGGAAGACCATCGTTAGGTCCTTCACACTAATGTGAAAGAATTTCCAGACTGGATGAGAGACAAAGTCCCTCATGTTGAAGGCAGCACCCAGCTCCCTAAATTCATGGTTTTCAGACCACATATCATGGCATAAATAATTATCATAAGTGAATGATTTTCAAACTATATTGTACACAGTTTCAATTCCTAAATGTAAAAAGAATTCACGTTTATTTGTTTTCTGCCTCAGTTCCTGCCCTAGTAGTGTACTACCTAGGAGTGGATGGGAAAAATCATTAAGAACTTCCCAAATTCAAAAATTAAAGGTGTTCTTTCTCCATTTTTTCACTCTCTTGCTTATATAAATATATACTGATTTGGAGTAACTCAAGCAGCATTTCACACTTGACCAGCTCACTCTTCTACTCTTCTGTGAGAATTTTTTCTTTGCTCACATGAAGGGTCATATGAACTATTTCAGAACTCTGCAAGATGCAGCAATAAAAATGACTTTGGCCCAATATGTTTGCTTGTGAAGCTGATATCCACCCCAGATCAAATAGTTTTTACTCTATAAAGAAAGGGTTTGACCTGTTCATTTTTCCTAGCTTGTCTAAACATAGCAGTTCAGCAGAGAAGTGATCCAGATTTCAAGTGTGAGGGCCTTATTATATATAACACACACGCTCACATTTGTACACATATGCAGCTAGTACGTACACACACACACACACACACACACACACACACAGAGCCAGAACATATTCTGGCATTTATCCCCACTCTGACTAGCTTTGAGACATCTGCTCTATTTCTGCAGAGGAGTGACCCAGAAAATAATCAGTGCAGGAAGGAAGGACAATCCTAGGATTCTTTTCCAGAGCACTCTGGTTCAGTAGGCACTGCAATAAAAAAATAAGGAAAATATCAGTTTTTCAAGATATTGGTTATTTAGTTTTCATGCAGGAAAGTAAGGAAGAAAGAAAGGGGGACTACCTGTGGCCAAACGTCTGTGATTATGGGCTGGCAGGCTTCCAGAGATGCCAGACATTGACTTTGTTTTATCAGGGTACTTCCTACATTGCTATTGAGAAGTATTTTCAACAATCTCATTTTTATTAGCCGTTTGTGCCCATTATGGTTTTCTACTTGCTAGTTTGTTATGGCTTTAACATAAATAAGGTTCTAAAAATGTCTCGCATGAGGAGTTGCAGAGCTGGGTATGCTATCTAGACCATATAAAAAACCTATGTAAAGGACTTCCCTTGTAATAGGACTCTTTTATATTTAATAGAACTGTCATATAAACATATACTAGCATTTAAAATGCAGTTTCTGGGCTATAAAATAAACACCATTTCTAATATTGCTGTTGGCTTTCACATGCATGGAGCTCAGTTCATTAACTGTTCTTTACTCCATTTACGTGAAATGTGTTTTTACCACCAGAGCAGCACATAAAGTGCATTGTCCCTGAAAGGCAGCCATTATCAAGGGAGGAATAGTGAAAGTCAGACAGACCAAATGTTTGATGCGGATTCAAGCTAATCATAGTTAATTTTAATACCCCATACAGCGCCACACACTTGGTAAGTTTCCAATAAAGTAATATTGACGATTATGACAGGAGCATTTGTACATTGAAATATAAATGTGAACGTGGAACATGGATATCATGGTTTTATTTAGAATAGATCTGCAGGCCAGCAGTGATGTAATGGAATGCGTTTCAATGCTAAGGTCATAAAGGAAAGGTCCCAGGTTGGGGCCCTGAGATCCTCCTGTACGTGCTGGGCACACATGTATGTGCCCATGATTTTGGCTTCCTCGGGCTGGTGAGGGTCATGGCATGAAGACTGTGATGGCAGTGTTCCTCTCTCCTCTCCCCATAGAAGAAATAAATAAACTTTAAAGAAGAAATATATTCATCATTAAACATGCACCTGGTAGTGACGCAGTAGCAAAACTTCATTTATTTTACAAAAGTAGATGACAGTGGTTTCACATTGACTATCTTTGTAAAATTGAGTAAAACTTTACTACAATGTTCTTCTGTTTTCTCATTTGAAAAATGTAGATAATAATGATAAACTCAGTCAAAATTTTCTTATAAATGAGTTAATACAGCTAAAGCTCTTAAAATATTGCCAGGCACACTATCAGTAATTCATATTATTGGTATTATTAATTGAAATCAATTGTATTAATAGTAACTGATATTATTACTCTTCTAGAGTTTCACTTTAGATTCTTTGAAAGTCAGTATTTTGTTGTACGTGTTGGAAACTTTTTGCTATATCCAATAGAAATCATGAGTGTGAATTTTATGATAGGTAAACAATGCTGTGTTGTTTATGCATACAGAGCATTAATTAATCAACATATCCATTAATAATTATTTTTTGTTTTTAATTTTTATGACTTTGGGAAGTTCAAAAATGATAAGTTGTTATCACAGTTTTCTTTTTGTTTTTTTTTAAGGGACATTTTTACTATATGGCATGTGCTGGAAAGTCGCAGAGAGACAGAAAGCAAGGAATCACCCTCTAGGGGGGATGGCCACACTGCAATCCCTTCTCCTTCATTCTCCTCTTGGGATCTTGGGCATGCATGCACATGTGCCTGGCGTAAGTGTAAACTGCCAGGTCCAGGACTAGAACTACAATCAACTACATGGCAGCTCAGTGACGTAACAATTACACCATCTGCTGGTCCTGTTATCACAGTTTTAAAAAGTTCATGTGACTGAGGAGAATGGAGAAGAAGGGTTTGCAGCGTGGCCATCCCCCCTTGGGAGTGATTTCTCACTTTCTGTCTCTCTGTCTCTCTCTGTCTGTCTGGCGAGCGCATGCTCCCTATAGCGAAACCCCCCCCCCAAAAAAAAAAAAAAGTTCAGGTGACTATAAAAAAGAAATGAACACTCATAATAAATTACTAATTTTTAAAAGAAAACACAGAGACATTTGCAATAGTCGGGAATTTATAGTCCTTTTGAGAATACGGTTCTAGAACATGTGGCTATTTCTGTATAATACAACACAGAAAAAATACCTGACAAAATAAAGACATAGACATAAAAATTAAAACTGCAAAACTTTTAGGAGAAAGCACAGGAGGATTTTTTTTTTATTTTTATGATATCAGGTGAAGAGAAATTTATTAAACCAAGTGCAAACCCCAAAACTCTAAAGGAAGTTTACCTATTAATATTTAAAATATCTGTGTGGTAAAAGACAACATAAACAAAAAATGAAGACAAGTCGCAGAGTAGAAGATATTTGCAGACATATTAAAACCTCCTTTCGCCCAAATAGTATCTGGAATTCCTCAGGTATTGTAAACCAAAAGACAACCCAATAAAAAAGAGGCAAATGATTCACAGAGAAAAAAATACAATGGTCAGTAAGTACATAAAAATATTCTCAAACCTGCTATAATAAAAGAATATGCAAATAAAATAATAATCAGAGATTTTTTATTTCCAGCTACCACCAACTAACATGCATGAGTCTAAATCTTGTCATGTAAAACAACAAAAAGGTAGAAAGATTTCAAAATTCTGTTTTAAGACTTCAGAGAGCAATCAAAATTGTTAGG
The DNA here is from genome assembly GCF_000334495.1 of Tupaia belangeri chinensis. NCBI lineage: Eukaryota > Metazoa > Chordata > Mammalia > Scandentia > Tupaiidae > Tupaia > Tupaia belangeri. Next base: position 6,919,141 of record NW_006159583.1, read on the forward strand.
ACTTTAGGAGCCAAGATTCCAAAAAGAAGGAAAAAATGGAGAGGAAAGTTCATCATTCATTTTTTCTATTCCAGAACTTTCAGCCGAAACGTTCAAAGTAAAAAAAAAAAAACTGGTAACTAGTGATTGAGAAACAACGCAGAGTTTACAACAGTCTCAAGGACTCGGAGGTAGGTGGGGGGAATGATCACTTCAAGCTCTATTTTAGAAAAACCTGACTGAGTGTCCTAGATATTCCACTGAAACCACAGAAAGTCTTTATTCTTAGGCTAAGGAAACTCACTGTTTTCTCACTATTACTGAAAAAATACCCTGAATTAGTTCAATACAAAATGGAATAAGGTGAGCTACTTCTATGTTAATTGCTTGCCTACCAGAAGCAAAAGTTTGTTCTTATAGCCATTAGTGCTCATAAGGAAAAAAAATAAAAGAAATGTGGCAAATAGATAACTTAATGTCACATCTTAAGGAAATAGTAAAACAAGAACAAAAATCTCAGAAATAAAAGATGAAAAAAATAAAGGTTAAAGCTGAAATAAATGAAATAGCGAATAAAAGAACTACATAAAAAAAAAAAAAAAAAAAAAAAAAAAGGAACCCAGAGGATAAGCAAAGGGCAATCGGGCGCTCGCCACACAAAGAAGTGATGGATTATAGTATTCGGAGTAAGAGTAGTTTTTAGTGAAATTTCATGGAGCAGTGATTTTTATATGGCTCACAGAAAGCTGGGCTGTGTATAATCATGGGATCAACATCAAGTCTCTACTAGAATGTAAACTCAAATCCCATTTCTTTGGAAACTACAGCGATAAGATTGATTTGAGATTCTGAGGCCAGAAAACCCTTACCTACAGCTCTGTTCCTAGATCGTAAATCAAGACAAAGTCTCTTCTTCAATGGGACTTAGCTCCTCTAGTCATGAGTGGAATATTCTTTTCTCACAGGTATAATTTAAAAAGTCAATATTTATGACATTCTATAATTTTAGACAACAAAATTTCTCAGTGAGTTAGAAAACATTTGTATCTCAAAAAAAAAAAAAAAAAAAAAAAAAAGAAAGAAAAAAAAGAAAAAGGGAAAAAAAAAAAACAAAAAAAAAAAAAAAAAAAAAAAAAACAAGGGAACCAGCAGTTAGCGTAATGGCTATGTCGCTGGACTCCCACATAGTTGATCGCGGTTCGCGTCCCGGACCTGGTGGCTTAAAACTCACGCCGGGCGCATGTGCGTGCGTGCCCAAGATTCCGAGAGGAGAATGGAGGAGAAGGGATTGCGGCATGACCATCCCCCCTGGGGGGTGAATTCTCTCTTTCTGTCTCTCTGTCTGTCTGGCGAGCTCATGCGCCCTATAGTGAAAAACCTCTCCAAAATAAAAAAAAAAAATCAATAAAACAGAAGGTTAGTTTGGGGAGAGGATAAAAATGATAAACCACTATCTAGATTAATCAAGAAAAATGAGAAAGGAGCCAGATAGATAAAATCAGTAATGATGTCGGTAATATTACATACGTATTGTAATATATCAGAAATACAAAAAATTATCAGAAAATTCTGTGAGTGACTATAAGCCAAAAAACTAGAAAAATTAAATAAGTTGTACAAATTTCTGAACACATACATGTTGTCAAGGCTGACTCAGGATCAAATAGAAAGAATAGGTAGACCAATAACAAGTTATGAGATTGAATCAGTAATAAATAGTCTCAAGTGGAGATGGCTTCGCTTCTGAATTCTACAAAAATTTTAAAGAAGAGCTGACTCAAATACCTGTCAAATTATTTATAAAAATTCAAAAGGAAGGAATCCTCCCAAACTAATTCTATGAAGCCACCATCACCTTGATATCAAAACCACATAAGGACATAACAACAACAACAAAAAATTGCAGACCAATACTCTAATAAATATTGACTCAAAAATTTTCAGCAAGAATCTAGCAAACTGAATCCAACAGCATAGTAAGATTATACAACCAACCAGGTAGGCTTTATCCCATGGATGGAAGAATAGTTCAGCATATGCAAAACAATAGATGGACTACATCATATTAGCAGAAAGAAAAATAAAGATCATATGATCATATCGACAGATTCAGGAAAAAACATTTGATAAAATACAACAGCCCTTCATGATCAAGACTCTCAGCAAAAAAGAGAGTAGAAGGGGCATTCTTGAACACCATAAAAGCTATATACCACAGACCCATTGCAAACATCATACTGAATGTGGAAAGACTGAAAACCTTTCCACTAAAAACTAGAGAAGACATGGCTGCCCAACTTCTCTTTTTCAACATAGTGCTGGGAGTCCTAGTCAATGCCATCAGACAGGAGAGTAAAATGAAAGGCATTTAGATAGTAAAAGAAGATGCTAAGCTGTCCATATTTGCAGGTGATGTGATTATATACATAGAAAATCTAAAGGAATACACACAAAAAGCCTTTTAGAAATGATCAATGAATTAGGTATCATAGCAAGATACAAAGTCTACTTCAAAAAATCTGTAGTATTTTTATACACCAATGGTACTGGAATAACTGGATATCCACCTGCAGAAAAATTAATCTGAACTCCTATCTCTTGCCACTAGCAAGAATCAACTCAAAATTGATCAAAGATTTCAACATAAGGTCTCAAACTACAAAACTACTAGTAGAAAATGTAAGGGGTAACTTTTGAAGACATTGGAGTAGGCAAAGATTTCTTAAATGAGACCCCAAAGCACAGGCAAAAATTTCCAAAATAAACAATGGATTCCATCAAGCTAAAAAGCTTCCTCATAGTAAAGAAAACAATAATTCGAGTGAAAAGAAATCTCAGAATGGGAGAAAATATTTGAAATAATTCTTCAGAAGATAAATTAAATCTAGAATATGTAGGGAACTCAAGCACCTCAGTTATAAAACAATAAATAATCCAATTTTAAAACTAATAAAAGAGGAGCCAGCAGGTGGCATAGTGATTAAGGCACTGGACTTCCACATAGTCAACCATGGTTTGAGTCCTGGACCTGGTGGCTTGAAACTCATGCCAGGCACATTTGACAGAAAGTGGCCGAATATGGAGGATCTATTGATATGTGAAGTAAGCCAGGATATGAAAGAATGATATCGTATATACCCACTTAATATATACCAACTATCTGCAATTTATGGTAGAGATTGAAATATTGGAGGGCATAAAAGCAGTGAAAATAGCTATAGATGTGGAAGACAGTGTGGAATGGGGCAGGAGAAGGGAAGAGTATAGAGAAGGATAGCAAGAAAAAAAAAAAAACCCAGAGAGGCACAGCATTAGGGGGACACAGAAATGGTTTATCACCTGTTGATGATAACATATATAGTATTCTCATCTGGTCTGGCCTGAGAAGTATTTCATGTTGGGTAAATTCTTTTTATAAGCCAAGTGATATGTAGTGATTGAATTATAATAATAATAAATAATCTTAAAAAATGATGAAAAGGTATTTGATGATGATTATTGTGGATGGTAATAATGTCTTTGTCTTTACTGATATGCATGATATTCCTGCTAAAAAAAAATGCTGGAAAAAGAAATATGCCATAAAGATATATGTGATTCAATGTAATATAAAAAGCCTTATGATAATAATAAATTAAATTTAATTTAAAAAAAAAAAGAAACTCATACCAAGCACATGTGCGTGCATGCCCAAAACCCAAGAGGAGAATGGAGAAGGGATTGCAGCATGACCATCCCCCTGGGAGGTGACTTCTTACTTTCTGTCTGTCTTTCTGTGCCTCTCCAGTGAGCACACATACACCCTATAGCAAAAAAAAAAAAAAAAAAAGAAACAAACAAAAACTCTAAAAACAATTTTTAAAAGGGTAAATGAGCTAAATAGCTAACTCCAAAGAAGACTTACAAATGGTCAAAAGGCTTATGAAAAAATATTCAAAGTCTCTTGTCATAAAGAAAATGCAAATTAAAACCTTCTTGTCAAAACAAAATGCAAAAAAATAAATAAATAAAACAATGAGATACCATTTCACCCCTAGAATGACTAGGAGTACAAAAAGAAAGAACAAGTGCTGATTAGGCTGCAGTGAAAAGGAAACCCTCTTACACTGTTGATAGGAATGTAAAGTAGTACAACCTCTGTGGAAAAGAATATGGAGTTTCCTCAAAAACTCACAAATAGAACTAACAAATGACCCAGTAATCCCAATCAGAAAGACACTTGCACATCCATGTTTATTGCAGCATTATTTTCAATCACTACAACATGGAACTGACCTAAGTGTCCAAAAACTGATGAATGAGTTGAAAAACTGTGGTGCACATGTACTACAGAATATTACACAACTATAAGAAACAAGGAGATTCTATAATTTGACTCAAAGTGGAAGAATACAGATGACTTAATATTGAGTGAAGTGTGAGTCAGACTTTGAAAGATAGACATTGTATATCCCCACTCAATTTGTAGTGAGTGTCTGCACTCTATGGCAGAGGCTGAGAGCTCTGAAGATGTGTTGGTGGAGAGGATGGGTATGGCTGCTAGAGACTTTAAGGAGGGTGAGTGGATGGCAGAGAGTGAATTAGAGAGGTTGGATTTGAGGTGCAAGAGGAGGGAAAACAACTGCCATGTGACCATGCTCCTTTGAGAGGGTGCTTTCTCTCCCTAGCCAGTGCACACACTCTCTGACAAACACATACATGCATAAACACACAGGGAAAAGAAGCTGCAGAAAGAATGTCTAAAGTATGGTGTCATTTGCGTATTTTTTTGAGGGGGAGAGGTTTTTGTTATAGGGTACATGTGCTTGCCAGAAAGAGAGAGACAGAGAGACAGAAAGCGAGAAATCACCCCTCACGAGGGGATGGCCATGCTGCAATCCCTACTCCTCCATTCTCCTCTCAGGCATGAGTTTAATTCACCAGATCCAGGACTCGAATCATGGTTGACTACATGGGAGTCCAGTGACATAACCATGATGCAAACTGCTGGTCCCTGTTTTTTAAGAAGATACTGTTAATGATGGAAATATATCTATGATAGTAAAAATACAGAATGTATGTAAGAATGATGATCTCACAAACTCCAATTATGACAAAATATTAACAAATATTTAGGTTGGTATACTCATTTTGTTGTTTGTGGATTTTTTTTTATGTGTAAGTCAATAAGGGTGTCTAAATTTTCTTTTAAAGTACAATGACCATATAGTGTAGATTTCTTGGATAACTGCAATATAAATTATTCTTTCTATTCTTTCTAAACTATCAAAATGTTCTGGGAATACCATTGCCTTTTAGATTGCTTCTCACATGTAGAACTGACATAAAAATCATTATCTCTGTTTTTTATCTAGAAAATATAGTTAGGGTGGGGGTTTACTCGGTTGGGTTAAGAGTCAAAGTTCACATTTAATTTTTCTAATAGTTATATGAGGGGACTTCAAAAAGTTTATGTAAAAATAGATTAAAGTATGAATTTATTTTGGTACAAAGAATTTTTAAATCTATGCATAGTTTTATTATAATACATATTTTAAGAACTCTTTTATGTGTACATAAAAGGAACCATTTTACTTTTACATAAATATGTAATTGTACATTTTTCTCATTCTCCCATACTATCAAAATTTCTATCCTTTTCATCTAAAAGTGTTTCAGACTAATTTCAGCTGATCTGCCATTTTTAACAATTTGTTGTATCTTCAGTAGAAAATATTATTGACGCTTTCATGGCTAAAATAAATAAATAAATAATGCAGATCTTATTGCATTTAGACTAGGTTGACTTTTTAAGCAAAACAATTTCTTGGACTTGAATTTGTAGGATAAAGCCAGAAACCTGGCAAAGCTTTGTTCTTCAAGTCTTTTTTAGATGGGATAGGAGAAGAGAAGGGCAACCAGAGACTCCTTAATTGTTCCCCTTTGAAGAGAAGGAAGACAATGTGTTGAGTAGAGTCATTATAAAGTCAAGATATGTTTCAGATGCATGTATAATGTCCTTAAACATTATCTTTCTTAGACTGATTTAAATTTAGCCTAGACACATTGCTTTTGTTTAAAACAATTTGCTAAGAAAAGCAGAATTGTTAATAGCTTATTCTTTCTTCTTATCAAATTAATGATATATTCAAAATATATCTTGGAATTATTAGTACTTAATCTCATCTCTTTCATCACTTAAAGTTGGTGATTTCTCTAATACTTAACCCCTCTTATTAGACAGAAATAAAAAGAGGAGAGAGTTTTCTCTTGGATTTGGATTAAAATTACTGTTACTTAGTATAATTAAAACCATCAAGATAGCTTCCATATTTTAACGATGGATTCTCTGCAGTACATGAGGACATTGTTCAACAAGAAAAAACTAACTTAGGACTTTATGATAGGGCATTCTTGGTTCAGAGTGAATTATAAATATAATGCTATCACTTTTAGATCCAACAACAAAAGAGGCAAGATTTTAATATTAAAACACTAAAATTGATTTATTGACATTATACTTGTTAAATTCAAGGAGTCTTCAAAACTTCATGAAAATGCATATTATAGTATGAAAAAAAATGAATGAATTTCATTTTTTTGCCCCCAAAAAAGACTCTTGCTTTAATTTCATTTTTTCATGAAATTTTCTCATACAGGTAGAACTGTTTAGCTTTAGAAATAGTGTCTCATGTAATGCAAGTATAAAAACATTTTCTTGAGGGCCATGCAAGGAGTAGACTGAGTTAACACATCCTATCAGAAACTCACTGGGTTCTTAGTAACCCGGAGGATAATGATAACCCCAAGTCTTTCAGGCAGATAAAGTGCACTAACTTCATTCCTAGGTATTTACATAATAAGAGTATGGTGGCCACGCCTGCCAAATTTCTTGTTTATTTCTCTCTTGTTTCTTTAGAAAGAATCGAAATAAATTTTTGAACAACTTTATTCTCCATCTCTGATCCTTCTCTAATCTATTTTGGCCTAGATTTCTCTAGAGAGAGTCCCTAAGATGAAGCCTTGTATGCAGTTGGTTTACTGGGGGAGTGATCCCAGAAAGAAAGGGAGGAGACTCAGGGAGTGAGATAAGGGAGGAAGGGAAAGGCCATCCAAGGGTGAATGTTGAACTGCCCATATTCTGGGGGGAGGAGAGGACTGGTCCTTCTAGCTAGAGACTTCTCAGGAACCCCAGGGACTATGTCTCAAAATTGTCCAGCCAAGGGACAAAAAAGAGAGAAGTATTTATAAACTGGCTCCATTTCCGTCATTAGTCAAGAGTAGTCCAACACATCTAACTCCCCTGCCATTTTTATTTCTCTCTTTCTTTTTCTTTTTCTTTCTCCTTTCTTTCTTTTCCTTTTTCTTTTTTTAAATTTTGCCAGAGGGCACATGTATTTACTGGGAAGAGACAGAGCGGGAAAGTACACAGACACTTGCCATAAGTGTAGGTCATGCTGCAATCCCTTCTCTATTTCCTCCTCTATTTTTCAATTCTTTTAGGATTTTGGGAACTCACACACATGCACCCAGCACAGTTTTGAAGGTGCCAGGTCTGAGACTATGCTGTGGACCATGTGGGATCCAGCTACCTCACCAACCAATATCAGCTGGCTCTCAACTTAAAAAAAAAAAAAAATGCCAAAAGGCAAGTGCACTTGTCAGAGAGAGACAGACAGAGAGAAACAGAGAGACAGAAAGAGATAAAATAAGAAAGCATCCCCCCCATAGTGCATGATCATGCTGCAATTCCCTCTCCATTTCTCCCTCCTTTCAAGACATGGGGCAAGCACACACATGTATCCTGTGTGTTTCTCAAGCCACAAGTCCTGGACTCAAACTATGTAGTAGGCCATGTGGAATCTATGAAACCAGCTGACCCACACTTCTGGTTGCTATATTCATACAAATATCACAGATGTTCTGGGGAAAGAAATGAGAGTTATGTGGTTCAGACCCAAGTGAGGTATTATTGAAAAACCCCTGAGCACAGCTGATGGAAATCTGCAGAAAGGATATGAAATGACATGTGAGAAACAAGCAATGGAGTCCATCCTTTGTGTCTTTCAGATCTGCTTGCAATGTAAGCCAAGGCCATCACAGAGTTCTCTTCTCAGTCATGACCAACTGCAGTATCTGTAAGGACTCACTACAAGATGCTTAGCCACCAAGCCACGTTCCTTGCTGCCACAGTTTATTCTCCAACTGAAACTGATACATCTCATCTCACTTGTCTATTACTACTTCTAGAATTCTTCCACTTTGTGCCAGTGTCTCAGCTTGTCTAGGGTAACCTAACCAATCTTCCCCAAAGAGTCTGAGCCTTTAATGCCTTTCTGTTTTGAACTGTGGTTGCTACCAGTCCATTCACCATCAACACTGAGCACAGAAATACCAAGAGACATCCCAGAAACACCCTGTGGTCTAAATATACTCCTCTTTGTTCCCATGATGTAACAGTAACCCCACATCTGCAAGGCAACTAGTCAATTACTTTAAGTAACCACTTTCTTTGCTGGCATGTGGAACCAAAGTAAACAGGTGATAGTTGGAGTTTAAAGTTCAGAAGAATATTTTCTGTATTTTCCAGTGGAACTGTTTCCCTCCTGGGAACTGGAACTGATCTGGGGTGCAAGAAGGTGAAACACAATTTCTAGTAGAAGTTCACTGTCATGTTGAAAGAGTCCTGTACCACTCTGCTCTTTGGTTTCCAGAATCAAGTATTCTAGAGACTTGGCACCAAATGTCAGGTACCAAATGGCAAGCATACAACATCCCAGAAGGCAATCTTGTTGGTGCCTAGCTGAGCTGCTCCAGAGCAGTGACCTTGATCTGAGTCACTGTTATATGAAGACCATGGCAATGGACTGGTATTTTGTAATTTCTCCAACTGAGAAGCAACAGATAGGAAGTGCATATTCTATCCACTGTAGGTATCAAGTCTGGTCAGGATGCATTACTGCCCCCTCCAGAGTCTCATATAATTGATTCCTTACTCTACTCTCCTTTCTTAAAGCATTTTCCATTTGTGATTATTTTACATAATTTACTTTTTCTTTTACCATATCTATTGTTTATGATTCATCTTCTGATTGCTCACTCTGCCCTACCCCAACTTGAATATAAGTTACAAGAGGATAGAGGCAGTGGTTTCTTTCCTTTGGTGAAATATCCCTAGTATCTCAAATGCCATCAAACATTTTACTTCCCAGTTAATTGGATAATAATCTCTTGATTTTGAATCAGAAATTTGTATCTTAAAAAATTAGAACCAAAGGCCAGATGGTGACCCAGCAGTAACGCAGCACTGTGTTACTGGACCCACATGGGAAGGGCCCAGGTTAGCATTCTGAGGCCTCCCCATGCATGCCTGAGTATTCACATGTCCACAACCCAGGCTAGCTATGTCTGGTGGTGGATTGTGGCATGAAGACCCTGTTGGGGTTACCCTTCCTCTGCCAAGGAAGAAATGAATGTATAAAGTTAAAAAAAAGAAAGAAAGAAAGAAAGGAAGAAAGGAAGGAAGGAAGGAAGGCAGGAAGGAAGGAAGGAAGGCAGGAAGGAAGGAAGGAAGGCAGGAAGGAAGGAAGGAAGGCAGGAAGGAAGGAAGGAAGGCAGGAAGGAAGGAAGGAAGGCAGGAAGGAAGGAAGGAAGGCAGGAAGGAAGGAAGGAAGGAAGAAAGAAAGAAAGAAAGAAAGAAAAGTAGAGTCAAAATCATTTTTCCTGGCCATGACATTGGGGACCCCACATTTAGTTTTCTAGGACAGTGCTTGTAAGGGATCCCCAGTGTCCAGCATCCCACGAGCTTGTGGCCACTATCAGTGACCAGGCTAAACTCTGGGCCACTTCTGTGACTGGAATTCAGCTATGGATTTGGCTTGGTGTTTTCACAGTACCTGCCTGTTTCCTGGGACCAGTTCTAGAGCCATCTCAGATATCTTGTGACACAAAATTCTTTCAGATAGTTACCTTTCTGCTTACATCAGACAGTGAGAGTCACTATTCCTTTGTTAACAACTAAGAATGCTTAACTTTGGTCTTTTGAAAGTGGATGAGGAAATCTCATCCCATAGGTCCAGAACAGTATCACAAAATCTTGGAAAAAATATTACAGTGTGAGGCAGTCCACCTAACTGACTGTCAACATATTATGTAGATTAAATAACTGATCCAGAAACTCATAGAGGAGAAATCCCCAAAATGTTGAGACCTCAATGCTCTTCTTTTTTCCTCCAGCATCACATAAACAGCCTTCTATTTTACTTCCCTTGGTAGTGCTGGCCAGGAAGGTACAGCTGTGAAAAGTCATCTCTTTTTTAAAAGCCATCACTTGGACTAGTGGATTATAAAGGGCCATGCCTGGGAGAGCCCCAGCATGCGTCCATATGGTTTGTGAGTCTTTTTCCCTGTGACATTTTTATGAAGGTTATGTATATGGCCCGTTCATCTTCATTCTCCCAGTGCTAATTGCTGTCTACTGGACCCTGCTACTGTGTAGGGAGACTACATGCTTCCCCTGACACTGCCCCGGCTGTGGTGTGCCACATGGCCCTGCTGTCCTCAGATAAGAACCTGCTGCTGTCTGACCACAACAGCTGGAAATGTTCTGCCTTGAAGAGCTTATCATGTTGAGACTCAACTTGAGCTCTGACACAGCCGACAAGCACACAGAATGAGCAGATTCTGTGGGGGCAGCTTAAGGCAACCAAACCCTCCACCTCCTGTTGGACAACTTCAACATGGTCAGAGTTGATAGTGTAGCTTGATACTTCCTGCAAAGAAAGCATTGTGTTGAAGGCAGCAAGAGGTTCAGAAGACACAACTGCAATTTCTCTAACAATTGAGCTTTCTGTGATTGACTGCAAGTTCTCTAACAACCAGGCTTTCTCTGGGCCTCTCAGTTATTTATTCTTCCTTGATTAGGAGTAGAAGAAATAAAACAAAAAAAGAACCCTTAGGTTATTCCCTTCTCCTTTATCTCTTTAATAGGGTATTTTATATACACAAAAGAATATGTGTGACTTCTTCACAATTTATAATGCACTCACCATCCAAGAATGATCAGCATCACCAGGAATTGGCCTTCACTCAGATGCTCTTTGCCAGTCCCACTCCTTTACCTCACCCTAAATTTATCAGTATCTGATTTATTTATTTATTTATTTTAAATTATATTCATTTTTTTCTTCTATGAGAGAGAGAAAGATAGAGACAGGTACCCTCAACAGGGTCTTCATGTCTTGAGCCATCCCCAGTCTCAGTCAGAATGAATCATGTGCATATACATGCCTACCCAATGAATGCTCAGAGAGGTCCTAGGAAGCAAATTCAGGAACAGATGAATGGACTGGAAAAGTGTGGAACATATACTCTATGGAATACTACTCAGCTGTAAAAACAAACAAACAAAAAACAAGATCGTGGCATTTGATAGAAAGTGGACAATAAGGACGATTTACTGGCGAGTGAAGCAAGCCAGCCAAGCCATAAAAGACAGACATTGTATGTCTTCACTTAATATATACCAGATGTCCACACTCCATGATGGAAACTGAAAGATTAGAGAATATAGAATCACAGAAAATGGTTACAGATTCTGAAGATAGTGTGGAAAGAGGGTGGGAGAAAGGGGAGTGGGAGAGGAAAGAAATCAAGGAGAAAAATAGAGAGACAAGACATTTGTGGGACACAGAAATGGATGATTATCTGTTGATGAAAATGTGTATAGGATCTTCAACTGGACTGGTGTGAAGTATATTCCTGTTGGGTAAATTCACTTTATAAGCTGTAGTAATGTATAGTAATTGAATGTATAAAAGAAGTTAAAATTTTTAAAAATTCAAGTTCTAGTTGCTTAACTACTGCACCACTGTTTGACCCCCAGGGTTCAAAACATTATGATTTTTATTCCCGACTTTCAGAAATGATTCTATCACAGCATAGAATTTAGTTTCTGAGTTCTCTAATAAAAATAGTCCCATGCTATCTATAGCTATTTGGGTCTTACTTTTTTTTCTCACTGAACATTATGCTTCTTAGGTTCATCGTTGCTATTCTGTGGAGAGATAATTCACTCTCACTGTTGTAGATTAAGCCTTTGTATGGCTGGATCACTTTCTTTATTTATATTTCCATTAATATTCAGGTAGTTTCTCTCTTCTTAGAAATCTGAAAAAAATGCTCAA
>NW_006159583.1:6931315-6936492 GCF_000334495.1 Tupaia belangeri chinensis
TGTACCTGGGCTACTTTTTATCTAGCATGAATATGTTAGAATGGATTTCCTAGTAATTTTCATGTTTCACTTCACTAATTACAGACAAATTATTTTTTCAATGTAACTTCTCTATTTACTCAGCTATATTTGATTACTCAGAAAATTTGTGAGTAAGAGAAATTATTCCTAACTTAAGAGAATAAATTAACTAATGCCACTCTCATAGAGAAAACTGATACTAGCTACCAGCTTACGTATTTGAATGCATCATTGTTTTTTTTTCTTTTAATACACATTATTCAGTGGTTGCTTAAGAGCAAGATCCACCATATCTGTTGGAATGGGAATATAAATGACTCAAAGAGAAACACAGATCTACTGCTTTCATGGACCATCCCAGAGCTCTCCATCTCTCACAGACAATAATTTTGAGTCTCCCTGCCTCCTGCATTGATGATAGAAAAGACAGAAAGCAGACAATGTTTTTCTGGGCTTCTGCACTGCTATGGGGCTGGTGATAGCCCGATGCTGGATGGTCCTACACCTGTTCCTGACATTTATAACTCTTGAACTTGGGTTTTTCAGGAAGAGGAATGTGGGTATATATGAAGAGGAGATTTTTGGAGAGATTTTTGGTATAGGGCATGTGTGCTCACCAGAAAGACAGAGAGAGACAGAGAGACAGAAAGCGAGAAATCACCCCCCAGGGAGGATGGCCACACCACAACCCATTCTCCTCCATTCTCCTCTCAGGATCTTGGGCATGCATGCACATGCGCCCATGTGAGTTTAAGCCACCAGATCCAGGACTCGAACCACAGTCAACTACATGGGAGTCCAGCGACATAGGCATTATGCCAGCTGCTGGTTCCATATCTTTTTAATGATACTATAATACATGTGTTACTCTCAGAAACAAGGCATCAAGTCACTAATGTCCTATTTTGTTCTTCACTAATGGGAGAGGGCTAGTATTCATCAGTCAAGGCTGTACATAGGAATTTCACATGGTGAGAATTTCATGCTAGACAGGGAAGAGGACAGGTAGAAAGGCAAGTGAAAAATGTAATAACACCAGTTGGTCCCCAATGTTGACTTAAGTTAGAAGCTAATGCAAATCTCATTTTGAGAGAATTCAGACAGTGTTTGCTGACTTGGTATATGGATTTAAAATTCTTCCCAGCAAATCTATAAATCCTACTTCTTTTTTTCTTTTTCTTTTCTTTTCTTTTCTTTTCTTTTCTTTTCTTTTCTTTTCTTTTCTTTTCTTTTCTTTCTTTCTTTCTTTATTTTTGCTATAGGGTGCGTGTGCTTGCCAGACAGACAGAGAGACAGAAAGTGAGAAATCACACTCCAGGGGGGATGGCCACACCACAATCCCTTCTCCTCCATTCTCCTCTCAGGATCTTGGGTATGCATGCACATACGCCCAGCCTGAGTTTTAAGCCACTGGGTCTGGGACTCGAACCGCGGTCGACTACAGGGAGTCCAGCGACATAGCCATTACACTAACTGCTGGTTCCTATAGTTCATTTCCTAGAACCAATCCAAATTGTACTGGCAATGCCAAATTTTATCTGAACATTTATTCTCATCTCAGAGTCTAAGACAGTTATGTGCTGCCTAATGACATTTTGGTCAACACAGACTTCAAATATTGATGATGGTCTCAAATGGAGCACAGGTAATATCATAAAGCTTAGGATTGTAGTAGTCTATACCATCTAAGTGTATGGAAGTACACTCTGCACAATGATGGAATCACCTAATAACATTTCTCAGAACACATTTCCATCATTAAGCTACACATGACTGTGTATCTGTTTTGCCGTCCGTAATCTATAAATGGGCTATGAGGGCAACCCATAGTCCTTTGAAATGGAACCCAAAATTGTGTGAGATGATGTACATTTGTGCTTTATTCTACTAGAGTACATATTCTTCCCTTTCTGATTGTCACAGATTAGTCAGCAGGACTTTACTTTGTTTTTGTTTTTTAAGAATTATTTATTAGTAGTTTTATTTCAAAATCTGCAATAGGGCATGTGCGCTCACCAGAAAGAGACACACGCACGCACACACACACACACACACACACACACACACACACACACAGATAGAGACAGAGAGAGATAAAGAAAGCCACCAGGTCTGGGACCTGAACTTCGGTCAGACATGTTGGATTTCAGCACCTTAACCACCACACTACCTATTGGCCCCAAAACTTAGTTTTATCACAGAATCATAAGCAATTCCTATTGATGATTTTCTTATCCTTTTTTTTTTTTCAGAGGTTTTTGCTATAGGGTGCATGCACTCACCAGACAGACAGAGAGAAACAGAGAGACAGAAAGCGAGAAATCATCCCCCAGGGGGGATGGTCACGCCTCAATCCCTTCTCCTCCATTCTCCTCTCGGGATCTTGGGCACGCATGCACACGCACCCGGCGTGAGTTTTAAGCCACTGGGTCCGGGACACAAATCGCGTTCGACTACGTGGGAGTCCAGCGACATAGCCATTACGCTAACTGCTGGTTCCCATGATTTTCTTATTCTTAGAGTGATGAAACTGAGTTCCAGGAAGGTAAGTGATTTGCCCCTGATCACATTGGTAGAGCTGGTAATTCCTTGTTTGGATTCAAAACCTCTAGACTTTCACTGTCTATCTACAGGATAAATTCCAAACCTCCCAGCCTGACATTCAAAGCCAACCTAACCACTTGTCCAACTGGGTCCTGAACATGGTCAACTGCTCTAATCAGCTCATTTCCTTTACTACCTCCAGAACTCACTGGACACATTACTACCTCCAGGTTAATAAGTCTTGCTCTCTCCCTAGATCAGAATGGTTACTACCTCTTTAAATCCCACAGATTCTATATTACATATTAGAGAGTAAATACATAAGCTATGCCCTAAGTGATACATATAAAATATTTTCAAACAATATTTCTTATTTTTCTTCCTACCTTAAAATCCCATTAAACAAAAACAACCAGTTTCAACTCCTAACCATGTCTTCTGTTGTATATCTCCACATTTTTTAGTAACATACTTTAGAGAGAAATCACCCCCCCAGGGGGGATGGTCACACCGCAATCCCTTCTCCTTCATTCTCTTCTCGGGATCCTAGGCATGCGTGCACACACGCCTGGCGTGCGTTTTAAGCCACCGGGTCCGGGACACGAACCACAGTCGAATACATGGGAGTTCAGTGACATAGCCATTATGCTAACTGCTGGTTCCCAAAGTAATATTTCTTCACGTATTAATATAAACACAAGTATCTATGGACTGCCTACAATAGAAGATCAGAATTCTAACTCTTGGCCTGCCATCTGCCACATAGAAACTGCTCCTTCTGGGCCCAGTATGTGATTATGGCACTGGATTACAACGTGACTGACCACCATTTGAGTCCTGGACCCTGCAGCTTGAAAATCATACTGGCGCATGTATGTTCATGCCCAAAATTCCAAGGAGGAAAGAGAGAAGGGATTGCAGTGTGGCCATCCCCCCCCTTGGGGTAATTTCTCACTTCCCCTCTCTCTGTATCTCTCTGTCTCTTTTCTCTCTGGCAAGTACATGCACCCTATGACAAAAAAAAAAAAGAAAAGAAAAGAAAAGGAAAGGAAAAGAAAAAGAAAAAAATTGTTCTTCCCGTTCTTCTGTTCATAATATTTGGCTAAGTCGACATTTAGCATATTAGATTGCACCATACAATGGAGAGTTGTGATTCAATAGTTTCAAAGTTTCAATTATGCAAAATGGGTAAGTTCTAGAGATTTGTTGTACAAAAGTGTTTAGACTTAACAAAACTGGATTATACAGTTAAAATTTACTAGAGGGTAGATCTTCTATTAACTGTTTATATACATTCAAAACAGGATGAGGAAACTTTTTAAAGTGATGGATGTGCTTATTACATTGATCATGTGATGAATTCAGGTATATACATGTGTCCAAATTAATCAAATTGTATACATTAAATATGTGCAGTGTTCTGTATCAGTTATGCCTGTATATATTCTAGATATCAATAAACCTTCTAAAATTTACGGTAGCTCATTAATCTTATGAAATCTAGGTCCTGTATGAATATTGTTGAAATAAAAGACTGGGAACCAAAATACAGAAAGCAAACAAAATCAACATAATGCCTTCACTTTCATATAAAATGTAAGAAAATAGAAACATGGTAATTTATATTAAAATTAGGCTGAGTCCTATATGTTTAGTCAGGGTCCCAGTTACAACTACTGCATAGCAATCCTAAACTTAACACAAAATAATGAGCATTTTATTATGCTTATGAATTCTGCCTGTTAACAATGCAGAAAGAGCAAAGCATAGAGAGTTTATCTTACCTCTGCAATGTCTGAAGTCTCAGCTAGGAAGACTTGAGAACTAAGAGTGACTCAATGGCTGCCAGTCACAATCATCTAAAAGTTCAATTACACACATGTCTAATGGGTGATTTGGGCTATAAGGTGTGACTTCAGCTGAGACTGTTGGCCAGAGCATGTGCAAATGGACGGTGTGGTTGCTTAGGTTTCCTCATGGCATGGTGGCTGGGATTTCAACAGCATCCCAGAAGCTAAGTGGATGCTAATCACCTTTTATGGCCTAACCTTTGAAGTCACATAGCAATGCTCTTTAGTCATACGCCCAGGTAGATGCAGGCTGGACTTTACGTCTCAGTGCCATGGGTGCCAAAGTCGTTGTAAGAAGAATATGTGGAATAAAGAATATTGTTATGGTTGTTTTTGGAAAATATTATCTGTGATGGGTTGAAAATAAGATATTTCTATACAAACACAATTTCTGACTCTGTTAAGAATCAACCTTTTGGCACTGTGTGAAACCATTGGTAAGAAAGGTGACGGAGATTATGGGACCATAACTTCACGTTGAAAAGATCCCTTCTAAGTCAGTGGTGAATTGAGCAAATATAGATAAGTCCCTCCAAAGGCTCTAGCAATAGTCAAGATGAGAAATGATAGTAACTTCACATTAAGACTGAAGCAAAAACTACATGGGTTTTGTAAAAGTTTTGGAGATAAAATCTATAGGATTTATTAATGGATGGATACAAGAAAGGGTGTTGAAGAAGATGAACATGTCAAGGTGTCAACAATGATTACTAGGCTTGTTTGAATAATTTTCCTAAAGTCATGGGGAAAGAGGTTTAGGGA
>NW_006159583.1:6936657-6945565 GCF_000334495.1 Tupaia belangeri chinensis
AAATGATTCAGTTTTTTATTTTGACTTATTAAAATCACCTTCACAATCTTCAAAACTATTGCTTCTGTAGAAAGTACAGCATCAGCTGAGTGATTCATTTAATAATGAATCATTTTAGCAAACAGAGAAAAGTATGTTGTTTCTCAAATCTCAAGAAAATCATCTCTCAAGATCTCAAATTGAACTCCTCTTTCATCATTATGTTATATTATGCGGTTCTGCCCTGCATTTATTTCGTAGTTTATAATTTTAAGTATCAGAGTTCAACTGTACCTAGTGGGATTTTCCCAGAATAAAGTGAAGGTAATTGATAAAATTTAGCCAGAAAATCTGACTGGAATGAATATTCAGAAAAGCTATAGTGACAAATGGTAAAAGTAATTGTCACATAGATGGCTTGCCTAATCATTCTCAGCTTGCTGCAAAAGAATATGCTTTGGGAGAAAAGAAAAATAGGAAAATAGAATGACAGGAAAAATAATCTGGAGGCTATTGTATTCTGGGTCTTTCTCATTGCCACTGTTTTCTGTAATAAAGCACCAAAGGAAAAACAAAGATTTTCTTTTTTCTTGTGGATTTTTGTTTTGCTTGAAAATAACATGTTAGAGAACATACATTTTGCAACCAGAACTATGGGTGTTTATTTTATTTATTTATTTTTCTTTTCAGAAAAGGACTATTTCAACAACAATACTGTCAGCAAACAATTTGTACAAAAGATAAATCATTAAACTTTCCACTTTAAAATGTTCAATGGAGGTTAAACAGCAAAATCCCAAAAGCAAATTGCCAACCAGCCATCAATCCATAGCTCTTCAAGTTTGAGAATTTTATTTACATGAAATGCAATTGTATACTTTTTTTTACATTTTCTGTTACTGCTTTTTACAAAGAATTAACTTAAAATACTAAAACAAAAAGAAAATTGAGAAACTGCTGATTTTATACTATGGGAACAAATTAGAAACTGGGTGTTATATTGTATTTACCGTATTAATAATCATGTGTATACTATATTTACTTCTCTTTACAGAATCTTAATTCATATATGTATTTTAGGAAAAATGTGACCTTTGAAGTCAAGATCTATGTTTGGGAAAGTACACACTATTTCTTTGCTTTGGCTTCTTTATCCATAAAACAGAATTTGCAAAACTTCCATAGCAGGATTGTGGTAAGATGTGAAATAACAGATGTGAAAAACCTGCCTATAGTTTGAATGTGTCCCTCCACCAAATTCATGTGTCTGAAAAAATTGGTTGCTATAGTGATGGTATTAAAAAGGTAGGAACTTAGAATTTGAATATGGGTAGAATCTTTGTAAAGTATTGGGTATCAGAAAAGTGATGATGTTTTTCTCTATGAAAAAATGCATCATGACAGTTCCAAAGACCCAATAGTTAGAATTAGAATAAGGTCATTAGCATAGGGCCTCCATAATTGAATCCTGGTTGTTTTATAGCAGGGAAAGGCACAGACACAGACCCATATACTTGTTCTGTCTCACTGTATGTTGCCCTGCACCATCTTGGGACTCTGCAGAGAGCCCCACTAGCAATAAGACTCTTACTAGATGTGGCCTGTTGACTAAGACCCTTACTTGATGTAGCCTGTTGACTATGGACCTCCAAAACCACGAGCTAAATAAACTCCTATTCTTTATAAATGATCCAGAGTCAGGCATTTCTGTTATTAGCAACAGAGAGCAGACTAAAGTAGGATCTAAACACTGTACTGGAAATATGGAATGTACTCAGTAAATGTTTATATATTATTTTTAAATAATTATTTAATTTAATTTAATTTACTATTATTATTTTTAATTTGTTATAGGACATGTGGGCTCACTAGAGGGGGATGGACAGAAAAAGTGAGAAAGCAAGCCAGGTCTGGAACTTAAGCCATGGTTGGACACATGAAAGTCCAACTCTTCAACCACCACACCACCTACTGACCCTATATATTATTTTTATTACTGTTATTACTAATTCTTTGTTAGTATTGATTATTTAACCAAAGACTCATTCCAATGAGACAATAGATTTGATCATCTTTCCAGAAGTATATTCTAAACGATGATGATTAAGACAGCTACGGAAAACCATCTTGATGCGTTTATTGGCTGCAGCACAAATGGTGAGTATTGCATCCTTAGAAAACTTCTGGGTCTTAAATACACAGTAATTTTGAATATAGAGAGCCTGTTCCCAAGTGTTTTATAAGCTATATGTTTAAAGACAAGAGGAAAGAAAAGCATAACATCTGTATCACCTCTCAACTTAAAATTATTATCAAAAGTTCTCATCCTGGGGGAACCAGCAGTTAGCGTAATGGCTATGTCGCTGGACTCCCTTGTAGTTGACCGTGGTTGGCGTCCTGGACCCGGTGGCTTAAAACTCACGCCGGGCGTGTTTGCGTGCGTGCCCAAGATCCCGAGAGGAGAATGGAGGAGAAGGGATTGCGGCGTGACCATCCCCTCTGGGGGGTGATTTCTCACTTTCTGTCTCTCTGTCTCTCTCTGTCTGTCTGGTGAGCGCACGCGCCTTATAGCGAAAGCCTCTCCAAAAAAAAAAATAGTTCTCATCCTGGGAATAAACTAGATCTACTGAGATGCACAGTGTCAAATGTAATATTCATGTTGCTATTCTTCAGATAGAATCTATTCAGAGTTTCTTATATACAAGTGTGTGTGTACAGACACATAAATATCAATATATGAAAGAATATTAATATTGAATAGAATTCTAATGTATCAAATTCTGTTGGAAAATTAACTTCAGTACTTCAGTAATTTGAAATTTTTAGTTTTCATTTCTTACAGCAAATTGTTAAAACTTGTGTCAGTATCTGTTTTACATAGAATTTGATCTACTTTGTTTACATTATAATGATAATTAAGTCCTCTCTTTATGAGCATGAGAATGGAAATGATAATACATGTTTATATGAATATAAAGTTGAAATCCTTCTACTATAATTCTTGGCACAAAGTATAGGTTAAATAAGTTTTTGTTCAGTAAATTATTTATTTGTTTCCACACTAAATCAAACAAAAATATAATATTGATCAATATTAATAGCCCTTGAAAGTCTGCTGTCCAACTGGTATTGGTATTCAATTGTATAAATAATATAATTTAATGATATTTTTATTTTTGTGCTTTTTTCTTAATGAGAGATGAGAATCCCAGTGTTCTATGAACATTTAGTGGGAAGTTATAAAAGATATTCTTTAATTTGATTCATTATTATTATTATAATAGAACAATCATATTAAAATAAAGGAGTCTTGGCTCAACTCGGTGGCACAGCTGGTAGCAAACTGAACACCTGAGATGAAGGCCACATGGCAAACCATGGGTTTGAATCCCCAGATCAGCTTCAAAACACAAAGTAGGATAGTAGCAGCATGACTACAACCTGCCTAGGGTATGTCTACATCTCCCTTTCTCTCTCTTTCTTTTTTTCCCTCTTTCTCTCATACGCATGCACATGTGCTCTCTATCATTAATAAAATAAATAAATTCAAAAAAATATGGGAGTCTTGTGCACATGAGATATTTTCTAAAAAGTTTCTGCAGGATAAAAAATTATTTAGACAAATTCATAAATCTTATGATACTGTCAAAAGAGAATTTTGGGAAATATTACTGTTCTACCAAAACTAAATTAGAGTCAAATCATAAACAAATTCAGCAATAATGTCTGAAGATTGAGGTGGGCTATGATTTTTAGTCTTTGGTCTATTCTAATTTGCACTGAGTTAAACTAACAGCTAGTACAGATAATAAAATATGGCCTTGTTCAAAGATATTCTAATACTTATGCTAATGTGTAAGACATTTTCATGTTGAAGATAATTAGTGCAATAACTGAGCAAGGAAATGAAGTAGAGTAGAATTTCAAAGACACAAATACACTGTAATCATTTTTCTTTTAAAGAAGGTCTGTGTTCAGAATGAATTTTCTCATAAGACGATATTACATCATTTGAGGAGCTCTTCAAAATACTTATTATGAAAAACCTATGCATGAATTTCTTCTCTTTCTTTGGCCCCCCAAATAAATGTCTGCTTTAATTACCGTTTATCCATGAAGTTTTTGAGGTTCCCTCATGTAAATGATATGACTGTTAAAGAGTACAACTGCACGATTTGATAACATTTATCAGATTATGTGGTCCTTGTATATTATCTAGATTGTGAGGACCTGAGGACACTAGACATTGATTCTGATTTTGCTGTCCTTGGAACACCCTCAGTCATGACAGTAACAAGTAGGCATATAGAGAATAATTAGTATTTTTTTTTTATTGCCAGAGGACACATGAGTTTGCCAGGGAGAGACACAGAGAGAGAGAGACAGGGAGGGAGAAAGCACCCCTGAATGGAGTGGTCATTCTGTAATCCCTTCTCCATTTCTCTATCCTGTAAGGTTTTGGGGCATGCATATACATGCACCTGTTGTGTTTTTCAAGCCATAGTGGTAGGATTTGTGATTGGCCACTGTGGCTGATACCCAGTTCTTTTAATCAACAGGCCTCAGGTCAGGCTCTAATTAACATACTTGTTTTTAAATTATTATTTATACAGCATCTAGATTGTAATGGGACTTTACCCAGGATGATATACACCTCAGAATTCTTTTTTTTTTTTCCTTTTTTTGAGAGGTTTTTGGTATAGGGCTTGTGCACTCACCAGAAAGACACAGAGAGACAGAAAACGAGAAAACATTCCTCAGGGGGGATGGCCACACCACAATCCCTTCTCCTCCATTCTCCTCTTGGGATCTTGGGCATACACGCACACATACCCAGCATGAGTTTAAGGCACCGGGTCCAGGACTCGAACCATGGTAGACTACATGGGAGTCCAGTGACATAGCCATTACGGCAACTGTTGATCCCACCTCAGAATTCGTAGAAGAGCTAATGTTTTCATCAGGAGCAACAGCCACGCTTTCCCTGTTCCTTATATTCTATGCTGGATTTAGGCTAATATAGTCACTTTTTAGAATCTCTTGCCAGCAGGATTCTAGTTCAGACTCTGCCTCCAAGAGAAACTTGGAGGAAGAGTGAGAAAGTGGCTTTAGCACATAGCAAATGTGAGATTCTGTGTGGTTGCTGGCAATTTCCTTTAAACCACTTATGGAGGGTGCAGGCAGCAAAAATCTTGGCTATCATTTCCTGTGATTTCTGAAAGTTACTGCGAAACAAACAAAAACAAAACAAAAAACCCTACTATGGCTTTCCTTGGCAACTAATTTTTTATATCCTGTAGATTACTGCTGATAACACTTAAAGTGGTTTCCATATTACTGATCCATCTATGATTTAAAATACAAAGTAAAGTATCGCCATGAAGTTACTTTAAGAAGACATTTTAGTTAAGGATGAACTAAGGAAAGTAACAATGTGCTTACTATAAGGTAATCTGATTTTGCACCCCAAATCTGAAACCATTTAAAAATAAATTTAAAATGTCTGATTTTATCTCCTCATATCAATTATCCTGTGTGTTAAATATAGATACTTGCAAAACTCTCAATTCATTGAGTTCACATGAGGGTTAAAACCATAGAATTAAAGAAAAAAGTTGTAAAGACTAGAAATCCAATTATTGTCACATTTTTAAGTTTCTGTTACTTTTCTTCATTTTAATTAATTTTTGTATATCCTAGACTAAATTAATTTCCTAGTAATATTAATGTGTACCTCTAAAAAACTCACTGTACTTGATGTCTCAATTGTACTTATTGTATAGTAATCAAAACTCTATAGAAAAACACATGGCAGATTTCTGTTGAAGATAAAATGTATAATTCCTTCACCTACATCTATTGAAGGTGTATGATCCATTCATTAATTAGCACTTACTTCTTCATGATTTTCTCAAATTTTCATACTAGTGTTTTCACTGCTTCTTTGTAAGATTTATAGAAATTGCCTTCATCCTTGAAGATATTTTACACATAAGCTGACTTGTTCATATCTTCACCATCATCCTATTTCCACTTACCGCAACTATAGTCTACTCACTGTATCCTTTTATAATTAATTATATAAAAAGCACATATTTTAATATAAAATAGTTATACATTTCTGATGTAACTGACTTGTTTCATTTTATTCTTGAAACCTTCTATGGAAGTCATTTTTCTAGAAGTAGTAGAGCATGGCTATAAAAAGTTGTGAACTTGAGTTGAGAGACCTAGGATCCAGAGCTGCCTGTGTCACTAACTGGATCATGGGCAAATTGCCTGTCTTATGATCTGTAGAAGTAAGGCATTAGACTATATTGTGTCTATGCCACTTTCAACTGTGAATTTTCTTTTTATTTATATATTCATTGAGCATCTTCTATCGCTAGATTCTGTTCTAAGCATTATGGTAAGATTTTCTAAAGGATACATACATAGAGCCTGCTTAAGATTGTACTCAGGCCAGCTGGAGGCATAGCAGTTAAGGCACTGGATCCCACATGGCCAAGTGCACAGTCCCAGTCCCAGTCCCAGTCCCTGTGGCTGGAAAAAATATGCAGGAGTATGTGTACATGTGTGCTCAAAATCTCAAGAAGATAATGGAGGAGAAGAGATTCCAATGCAGTCATTCCCTTCAGATGGGGGAGGGGGTTGCTTTTCACTTTCCCTCCTTCTCTGTCTTTCTCTGGTGAGTACACAAACACTACAGCAAATTTTTAAAAGAGAAGACTGTACTCTGGAAGGGGAGATAAGACAATGTCAAAACAGATGATAGAGGAAAAAGGGAAGGGATCTCTTCATTCTTATTATTCTTTATTGTATTTGTAGTGGGTTTTCCAAAGTCCAATACATAATAATAGATTTTCTTTATACTTTATATTGAATCAATTAATCAATATGAAGTATATATCTCACAAACCTTTCTTTTTTAAGCTTTTGCTATAGGCTAGATGCATTCACATGAAAGATAAAGGGAGGAAAAATGAGAAAGCCCCCCCCTACTGGGGGTATGTCAACATCACCTTCCCTTCTCTATTCTCCTCTCTGGATTTCAAGCATGACACACATGTGCCCAGCATGTTTTCAAGCTGTAGAGTGCAGGAGTCAAACTGTGTACTTAGCCATATGGGATCCAGCTACTTCAACCATTACATCACCAGTTGGCTCAAGTCTCATAAACCTTTCATGAAAAGGCATAAGAGAACACTACATTGGACTTATGTAGATTAGATCTTATTTGATACTTTAAAATATAATTCAAATTCCTGGCAATTATGGTCTTTAATTTCAATTCTATCACTTTAAATTCCAAAATTAATTGTGTTTTCTCCATCAGATATAGTAGACATTCTGAGGGAATTAGAAATACAAGAAAGAAATGTACTCAAATGAACAATGGATTGCTTAATAGTAAAACTAGCCATTATTATGGTGTATGGTGTTCACTATGAAGTCCTCACCAATGCAATCAGAAAAGAGAAAAAAAATAAAAGACATTCAAATAGGAAAAGAAGAGGTGAAACTCTCCCTATTCACAGATGACATGATTGTATACATAGAAGACCCAATGGTTTCCATGAAAAAATTTCTGAAAGTAATGCACGAATACAGTAAAGTTGCATGATACAAAGTCAATATACAGAAATCTATAGCATTTCTATATACGAACAACAGACAGACTGAGATAGAACTGAAAAAGTTATTCCATTTACCATAGCCACAAAAAATATAAGATACTTAGGAATAAATCTACCAAAGAAGTTAAAGGCTTCCACAAGGAAAAAGTATGAGAAGCTAAAAAAAGAAATTGAAAATGACACAAAAAGACTGGAAGGACATTCCATGTTCCTGGATTGGAAGAATTAATATAATCAAAATGGCAATTCTACCCAAATTAATCTACTTATTTAATGCAATGCCAATCAAAGTACCAGACACATTCTTCACAGATCTAGAAAAGACAATCATAAAATTCATCTGGAATCACAAAAGACCCCATATTGCCAAAGCAATTCTACACAAGAAGAGTGAAGTGGGCAGCATCTCACTCCCAGACCCAAAAATATACTACAAAGCTGTGGTAATCAAAACAGCATGGTACTGGCACAGAAACAGACACGTGGACGAGACATTGATGTGGGAAAGAATTCTTAAATAAGACCCCCAAAGCACAGTTGATAATCCCCAAAATAGACAAGTAGGATTACTTCAGATTAAGAAGTTTCTGCATGGCAAAAGACACAGTAATTAGTGTGAATAAACAGCCCTCAAAATGGGAAAATATTTTTGTAAATTATGCATCAGATACGGGTCTGATAACCAGAATGCACAAGGAACCCAAGCCGCTGTTTGGAAAAAAGATGATAAGCCCTATTAAAAGATGGGAGAATGAGCTGAAAAAAAAAAAAAAACACTCTCTAAAGATGAGATATGAATAGCCAAAAGGCATATAAATACAATGCTCAACATCCCTCATCGTAAGGGAAATGCAGATGAAAACAACAATGAAATACCACCTAACCCCAGTCAGAATGTCTAAGATTATAAAAAAGAAAAAGGATTAAGTGTTGGCAGGGATGTGGTGCAAGGGGAACTCTCTTACACTGCTGGTGGTAATGTAAATTAGTCCAGTCACTATGGAGAACAATTTGGAGATTTCTCAAAAATCTACAAATAGAACTACCATATGATCCAGTCTTTCCACTCCTTGGTATCTACCCAAAGGACAGAAGAATTCTTCATTGGAAAAGTGCTTGCACATTGATGTTTATTGGGCACTATTCACGATTGCTAAGATATGGAACCAGTCCAAATGCCCTTGTACAGATGAAAGGATTGAAAATTGTGACACACATACTCTATGGGATACTATTCAGTCATAAAAAAAAAAAAAAAAAAAAAAAAAAAAAAAAAGGGTTTTGGATGAAAA
>NW_006159583.1:6945596-6964745 GCF_000334495.1 Tupaia belangeri chinensis
AAAGGGGGAGAATATGGAAGATTTACTAAGTGAAGAAAGCCAGGCTATGAAGGAGAGACATTGTATGTCCCCACTTAATATATACCGAGTGTCCACACTCTATGACTGAAAATAATTGACTAAAGGATATACAAACAGAAAAGATGGGTGTGAATGCCAGATGTGGTGTGTGTGGAGGAGTGGGGCCTAGGGAAGGACATTTGGAGGAAGTATAAAGAGGCAGAGAATTGATGGGATGGGAAGGTATAGTGTTATCTGTTGAAGAAATTTTGATCAACTGGACTAGGGAGAAATGTTCACATATTCAAATGTTCACTCTGTAAGCTAAATAATGTGATTGAATGTATAAAAAATTAATTAAAAATAAATAAATACAATTTAAAAAATTAGAAAATACAGTAAAAAAAATTAAGGATAACTCTCAGTGGCTAATACTGAAAAATAATGACTGTGTCAAATTATAGCCCAAAGAATCAGTAGCCATAAGTCTAAAATGACATGAATATATGGCTAAAAATAGGACTATGGGAAAACAGGAGTATCTTCAATGTAGAATTTTTTTAATCTGTTATAACATTGAGAAATAATACAAGAAATATAAATCACCATTAGCAACTATGGTAATACTAGGGAGGATATATGGTAAAATTAGTGGCAAAACATTAAGGAGAAAGAAGCTACTTACATATCCCCAAAGTATTGTCCCAAAAATATTTATTAATTACTGTGGTGGTATTACCTGTGATCACAAATTCTTTGACAACTCTTTCTTCCTCTGGCATACTGCCTGGATTTAGTGACTACTTGTAATGTATAGCGTTTAGACAGAGAAACATGGTAACTCTGAAAAAAGGGGAAACTAGAAAAAAATCTAAATAAAGTTCGCAGTTCAATAAAAAAAAAACTAGCTCAGCTAGATAACTGAGTTGATATCAGTTTTTTAGAAATAAGTCATAATGATAACTTTTTAAAGTTTGACCCACTACTCAACAATAAAGATCTTGATCAGTTGTATAATATAAAGTATTAATAGTCAATAAAATGATTTATTACTTATAATAATAATAAGTTATTTTGAAAATATAATTGCAAGAAACTTCTCTGGGGAAAAAAATTCTATAGGGGTGGGCTACAGGATGCCATGGTGACTGGGGACGTGAGGACCTGATCTCCCACATAGTTGACAGTGGTTTGAGTTCCAGACCTGGCAACTTGAAAATCACACCACGCATGTGTATGTCCCCAGAATCCTGGGAAGAGAATGGAGGAGAAGGAATTGTTGTGTGGCCATCCCCCCTTAGGGGTGATTTCTCACTTCCCCTCTCACTATGTCTCTCTGTCTCTCTCTGGTGAGCACATGCGCTCTAAGAAAAGAAAAAGAAAAAATTCTATAGAAGTGTTGCAATTGGACTTCCCCTTATTTTATCCATAGCTATTTGGTCTTATTTTAAAGGCAGCATTAAATGTGCTACCTCACATAGTAAAACATTTAAAATCTTTTTCTGCTTTATTTTATTTTTTGTTGTGTACAGAGTGCATCCTGATATTTTGATACACATATAAAGTGTGAAGCGATTACTGCTATCAAACAAATTAACATATTCACCATCTCTGTAAGAGTCATAGTAATTTCCTTCATCTTTGAATAAAATGATAATACTTTTTGTTGTTTCATAGTAAGAGTACCTAAAATCTGCAATCTTAGCAAATTTTCAGTATACAATGCAATAGTATTGATTGCAATCCTCATGTTTTACATTAGATGTCTAGAGTTATTCATTCTTACTAACTACAACTTTGTACCTTTGGAGCTACATCTCCTCACTCCCCTTTTGTCTTCTCCTTATCCTCACCCCTCCTTCCCTGGTACCCACTAATCTACTCTACTTCTATATGTTTATTAATTTATTTAATTTATTTTTTAAAAAGATTTATTTAATTTTACTTTATCGTTATTATTATTATTACTGTATATTTAATATTGACCAGAGAGACAGAGAGAGAGGGAAAATGAAAAAGCAAGGCACCACGTCCAGGACTCAAGCCACAGTAGACCATGTGTTAATCCAGCACTCTAACCACCATGACACCTGCTGCCCCTTCCCCTTTTTTTTATGGTCTGGAAATAAGTGAGCTCTTGCAGTATTTTTTTTTCTACAGTTGGCCTATTTCACTTAGTCCTAAATGTCCTCTAGTTTATCCAAGTTTTTGAAAATGGCCCAGATCTTCTTCTTTAATACTGAATAACATTTTGTTAAATGTACGTATGTGTATGAGTGTGTGTGTGTGTGTGTGTGTGTATAATACATATCTATTACAATTTCTTTATCTGTTCTTCCATTCATGGATATTCCAGTTGTTTCCATAGCTTGTTTCCACATTGTAATTAATGCTGCAATGAACGTGAGAGTACAGATAATCTTACAAAGTGGTGATTTTGTTTCCTTTGGGAATAGACCCAGTAAAATGTTTACTGAATGATATAGTGGTTTTATTTGTAATTTTTAAATGATTCTCCATACTTTTTTTTACAGTGGACACACCAACCTACATTTGCATCAACTGTATAAAAGTTTTCCTGTTCTCCATACACTCACCAATGCTTTTGTCTTTTTGACAAAAGGCATCCTGACAGGTGTGAAGTGACATCTCATCATGGTTTTGACTTACATTTCTCTAATGATTAGTGATGTTAACCACCTTTCCATGTACCTATTGGCTTTTCATTTTTTCTTCAGAAAAATGTCTATCCAGGTCTTTAGCCCTTTTAAAAATTGGATTATTCATCTTATTACCATTGAGTTGTGTGATCCCCTTGTTTATTTTGGATATTAACCTTTTATCAGATAAGTGACTCAGAAATATTTTCTCTCAATCTCTAGGTTGCCTCTTCTAAAAGATTTTTTTTATTCCCTGAGAATCTCAGATGAACTAGCTTAATGCCTTAGCTTTAATCTGGTTTCATCATTTATTGTCTTCATCCTGAACTTTACAATGTATGCTAAATTGAATAAATTAGTCTTTTCTGTTCCTAATGTATGTACTTTTTTTTTTTACTAAGTGCTTATTGTTATCTTGAAGAGCAACATTAATTTTTCTCCTAAAATTACCATTTTACATGATCATTTATCAGGTGTATATTAGAGAATAGTGAGTTTTTTAGAAATTCCATTTGCTGTATGCTGTCTTGTGATCTTTGCACAGGACTTTCATTTGTCATGGTATTTAGCGCTCAGTTATGTTTAACTTTTAGTCTTGAGAACAAGTCAATCCATATTCCGACACCTAATGGTATAAGTTATGCAGTGCAAAAGACTTGACTGCCCTCTATCAATTTCTTTGTAGACAAGTCTTTTGAATGTAGTAATTGGTAACAATATAAAAATGTACCTCTTGGCAAAGCTCAAGGTTTCATTAAAAAAAAAAAGACTCTATAATTTAGATTTAAAGACATTTGGCACAGTGTCAGAATCTCCTAAAATATTCATTTATCTGACACTTGTCGAAAATAACCAATGTCTCAATGTGTCTGCTGATTTATTTTGAAATCTGTTCAAAATTGAAATGCTAAATACTGGTAATGCTAAGTCCATGAAATGAAAAAAAAAAAAAAGAAAGAAATCCTACAAATTATTTGACCAAGAATCAAGGCCATGTCTCCTCAGGACGTTTTTCCTTGGGTATAAGAAAAAACTTAATGTATAGAGTTACAAATTATCTGTTGTATTAATTTTAGGAATATTATTTTTTAAAAATATAGGAACATTATTTAAATAAAACTTGATCAGGAGATTACCTAACATTCTTTTACAAGAATTGTTTCTTGATCATCTGACTATGGACTAATTTTAAATTTTAGTTCTTATTTTATCTCAATAGTATTTATTTTACTGCTTTAAAAACTAAATTTGACACTTCATCAATCATTTTCTTGTCAAGTCTCCAAAGTGTTCCAGTCTTTACTCAAATAGCATTCTATTATGCATTCATTTAAATTTTATTGTATTATTTTGCCTCTGTTCATAAAAGAAATTTTTATGCTAATTTCAACTTAAGTAATTGCAATTAGTGTCTCAAATTACTGATTTTCAATTACTTTCCATCTTTCTATAAATTAAGAAGCAAACATTTATAAAAGTACAGAATTTTAGTGTGTTTTCCAATTATTTCATACCTCCAAGTACCTTTTTAGGGATTTATATTCTTAATGACTAAGAGATATTTTTCTGTCTTTTAGGTAAATTAAAAGCCTTACCAAAATTCATGTGATTTTGGCTACTGAAATCTTTAACCAAAGTTCATTACAAATGAAGTCTTCATATTTATCATAAAACCATGTCTAAAGTGTGGGTGCTGATATTATTAGTTAATTGGGAATGGTAGTCTTTAAGATATGTTCATGAAAACCATTACAACATCATCAAAGATGAAATAACCAAGTTATCCATGAAAGTATCCATCTCTCAATTGGTTATTAAGTAAGTGGCTGTTACATACAAAGTGATGATAGGTTATCTAAGGGCATACCTCATGAGCATGTAGTCTTAATGGGTCTGACTTATAAAAGTCCATTAATACAGATTTAGAATGGTTATTACTTTCCTGCTAACCAGAGATCAATCTCTGACAATGAAGAATGAAAGAAACTTGTGTTTTTCGCACTGCCCTTGAGTTTGAACTCTGTAGCACAGAAAGAGCATGAATAGGTTGGTGCCTTTTACACTAGGTGTTTCCAATATTTTTACAACAATCTACAATAAATGCACTTTGTATTGTAGTACATCCACACAAACATTCAATAAAACTAATTTCTGTCCTTACTACAATCGGTACAGATATATGTTCTCTATCATTTTATTTTATTCTATTACATTTTTATAATGCTTTTTTTCATAACACTAATTTCATCACACCTAATAGTGGTATATGCATATAAATATATATATTTCTCTTGATGGTTAATGTAAACAAAAATCAGACAAATGGTAAATACTATTACCATAATTACTAATCTATTGTTAATAGAAAGCATAGAATGTATATTGTTTTGAAATTTTCTAAAATAGTTATAAAAATACTATTCTGTGAGTAACAAATAATCTTAATAATTTCTTAATAATCTTAAAAATTTCTAAAAATTCAAGGACAAATAAACTGTTATCTAATCATAACATAATTTTTAAAAATGAAATGGAAATCAATAACAATAAACAACTATTAAAATTACATAAGAAAATGAGGTACTATATCCACCAGGGTTCATACAGGATTTAGAACCACAGTGAACTATGGGAAAGGATTTTTTAAATAAAAACTAAATCTTACATCGCTGTGGGGAAAGTGAGAAAGTACAGGTCTAAGAGGGAAGTTGGGAGCCCAGGGGAATCATCAATAAGTCAATCTGAGAAGTCTAGAACATTCCACAATCTAAATTAGACTATGAAGGGAAAACTTGTGAGAAGGTTGATCAGACACTGCCTCTATGTTGCTAACACATCTGTGGATTTGCTGCCGAGAATCTGAAGGTGGACCTGGATTTGAAATAGGTAGGATCGAAGATAACATAGAACCCAGTGATACCTCAGTGTCCACTATATAAGCACAATAACCTTCAGAGAGAAATAGCAGATCCTCACTCTAGTCTTCTAAATCTCACACAAATTCCTCTTTCAATCAATTCTCGCTAACATGGAAACAGGTGAATAGTGCCGTATGTTTCGTTTGTTTGTTTGTTTGTTTGTTTGTTTGTTTGGAGAGGTTTTTTCGCTATAGAGCGCATGTGCTCGCCAGACAGACAGACAGAGACAGAAAGACAGAAAGCGAGAAATCACCCCACAGGGGGTATGGCCACGCTGCAATCCCTTCTCCTCCATTCTCCTCTTGGTATCTTGGGCACACACGCACACGTGCGCGGTGTGAGTTTTAAGCCACTGGTCATTGTTTTATTGAATGCCCAAATCTCACCAACATGTCACAAGGCAGACAAGAAAATGTGGTCCAATCAAAGAAAGAAAATGAAACTCCAAAACGCTATCTTGAAAAGATACAGATCTAGGAGTTGGCTGGCAAAAAGTTGAAAATAACTGCTTTAAAATCTTTTGTCACCAAATTTCAAAACATAGATTTCTTTAGGGTTGATTTCCATTGTTTATCTTTTCTTCTGAAAATGGGTCACATTTTACTAGTTTTTTGCAAGGTGAATAGTTTTGGATTTTATCTGGGTATGATTAATATTATAGAAACTTTAGGTTATTTTATGACCTTCTGAAAAGGATTTTTGTTTTAGCAGGGAATTAACTAGATTAATCCAAACTACAAATTATAACTTAAAATCCTGTTTGGTTCTTTGACTCTTAGTTGAGGAGATTTGAGTCTATCTCATGCATGTGTTAAGGGGTCAGTCAGATTTGGAAAGAATCTATACACAGAACTAGTTGTTCTCTCTGACTCTCCTTTCCAGGATTGTCTCCTCATTCATCTTGTGATTGCCCTAAACTTTAGCCTCTGATGCTCAATTCCAGAAATACTGTAGATCAGCTATTGGAGTTTTAGCTATTCAGCAGGGCACTAACTTGGGTCTGCCCTCAGTCTTAAACCATACAAAATGGGCAACTCACCCATGCTATTCCCTTCTTCCCACCATTGACTCTCCTCCCAAATCTGCCTGCTTTTCCACTCATTAGTACTTTCAGGTTGTCTTTGAGTGTATTTTTGTCAGAGTTTACAATTGTTATCTGTGAGACAACAGTGTCAAATAGGCACTCACTCATTCATACTGACAGTGGAAATCTGAGATAGACTACCATCAAAAAGCACAATATTCCCCTTCCCAAGAAGCTTCCATGTTGGTAGCAGTAATGTTCATCTCTGCAGACAGTTTTATATAACAAAGAAGGAATTTTCCAGGAGCTGATAGCATAGATGTAAAAGAGAGTAGATTAGGATAATTTGAAGTGTTGTGTCCTAAAAAGCTGGAAGATAGTATCCTCATAAACTCTATTTTTATTTTTATTTTTTTAGAGAGCGAAATTTTTGCTATAGGGTATGCGTGCTCGCCAGAGAGACAAAAAGTGAGAAACCACACACACACACACACACACACACACACACACACACACATACCCCATGGGGAATGGCCATCCTAGAATCCCTTCTCCATTTTCCTCTCAAGATTTTGGGCACACACGCACACATCCCGGTTTGAATTTCAAGCCACCGAGTCCAGGTCTCAAACCATGGTTGACTTCGTGGGAATCCAGTGCTTTAACCACTGTATCACTTGCTGGTCCCCCAGAATTCTTAATATTAGTTGGAAGATACCTTAGCACAGACTCATTTCTAAAAGTAAGTCAAGATGGAAATTATTTTACTTTAGCCTAGATTCTATATGCAAAGGAAAGCAACTATATTCCCATAGAAGATCTGAGATTATTTATTCATAAAACAGGAACTACGACATTAATTCCTACTTAAAAATATGAGAATGAGATTAAAAAGATGAAAACTAATGCCAATGTGGGAGAGTATAAATTTAAATAAATATACAGTATGAAATATTGCTCTTTCCAACACAGCTATAATGCGTTGAAAGATTATAGACCTTCAACACTTAACATTTACCTGGCATATAAACTGAATTTGACATTCCTTTAGTCCTGTTGGAAAGGTCTTATCATAAAACTATTAAAATTAAAATCACTATTAGACTCACAGTCTCCAAATATTTACATGTTCAATTGAGGGGTCTGAATTTTGATGTGCCAAAACCAATTAAATACATGAAGACATCATAAAAAGTCTACTTATCCTCCATGTGAGGAAATAAGTGCCACTTTCAAATGTATGGATGTGATCTTCTTTGTTATCAAGGCCTTGTAAAAATGTAAAAGTATAAATTTTATAATATTATCCCCATGTTTTATATAAAGTATAAACATTGAGGCAGAGTAGTTGGAGTAGAATGTCCTCAGCTAAGTTTTCCTTGAACTTATTACCTTACAAATCTAAACATGAGTCTGAGACCCTCACATAGGCAGAAGTATTTTATTATTATAAAATGGCACAAAAATGAAGTAAACAGTGCAAGTAGCTAAGCACTCTTTTAACCTTACTAATGTTAGAAAATGCAAGATATCTTGGCATTCTGTCTTAGCAGTCAAATCATAATTCTGATTACAAAATTATTAATTTTGCATAGTGACATCTGCCACTTTCATGAAAATGAGAGACAGGGAAAGCAAGTGAATTTATTCTAGAAACAGCATATGAGAAGCAGAAAGCCCCATTTAAGGCCTACCCTGGTGGTGCAGTCAGTAGCAAACTGAACTTCAGTGCTAGAAGACACTTGACCAACTGTAGGTTTGTATTCACCTCAGGGTCAATTTGAAAATATGCCTGGTGTGTACCCAAGATCCTGACAAGGTGGAAGGGGTTGGGTAAAGGAGACAGTCACGTGACAAGACCATTTTGGAAAGGGTCTTTCTCTCTGTCTCACATGTGCACATGCCATTATGAATAAAATAAATTTTAAAATTGAGAGAAATATCCACTATGTCTTCTTTGCTTTCATGGACAAAGTGGAAAAAGAATAAATAGGAAGCACAAACAGCGATTAGATAAAGGACGGAATGGCAAAGAGGCCTGGATATTCTATCATTATTTGAAAGTTTAAGAGATCTATATTCCTTTCCCTTAGCAAAGCCGTGCATGTTCTGGGTCAGTCAGAAATCAAACCTGAAAATGGAGGACAGAGATGGTAAGAAAACTTACTGCTTTCTTCAAGGAAGTTTGGAGATACATGAAAGAAATATTAGAAAAGAGATAAAAGAGAGAATTGAGTTAGAAAGTATGTGAGTGCTTGATAGACACAGCCTTTCTAGACAGAACACTTTTCTTTAACATTCTAGTATGCATTGCAATTTATTAATCAAATGAATAAATTTATATTGAGCACCTACTATATGATTAAGTATCATGGACAATGGTCTATAACATAGAGTATCTGCCCTCTGGAAGCTTAGTTTTCAGTAGCTCTATTTCAGACAGGCAAGTACAAAATTTCAATACAACACATCCTCTGTGCCACGGAAGCCCATAGAAGGAGCACTCAACCTTAACTGATGGGGAGGGCATTCAAGGAATTCTTCACAAACATGCTTAAAGGAATTTAGACACAAGGAAGAGTGCAAAAGACTAGAGCATGAAGAGTAGCTATGAGGACACTGGGCCAATAATGAGACTAGACAAGAAGGGCTCAGAGGATCTCACCTACCACATTATGAAGCCTGGTCTCTGGCTTGAAAACACTGGGGAGGAGACGAAGCAAGATGAGATTTGTTTCAGAAAGATTATAGTGTAGAAAATAGATGGGTTGTTCGGCAAGTGTTGAGACAAGCAATTTAGTGGGCTCTTGCAATAAACCATGGGAGAAAGGCTAGTGGCTTTGAAGTAGTGAGAATGCAAGAAAGTGAATAGATTTGAGAGGTACCAAGAATATAAAACACAGAAGCACCAGATTTTTTTTTTTTGGGGGGGAAGAGGTTTTTTTGTTTTGGGGGGGGTTTTTTGAGAGTTTTTTTTCTTTTCTTTTCTTTCTTTTTTTTTTTTTTTTTTTTTTTTTTTTTTTTTTTTTCCACGGGGCGCTTGTGTCCCCCACAGAGAGATAGAAAGCAAGAAATCACCTCCCAGGGGGGATGACCATGCCGCAATCCCTTCTCCTCCATTCTCCTCTCGGGATCTTGGAAACACACGCCGCACACGTGCCCGGCCTGAGTTTAAGCCTCTAGGTCCAGAACTCGAACCGCGGTCTACTACATGGGAGTCCAGCGACATAGCCATTATGCAATGACTCTTCCTATGACTACCAAAAGCAAATAAAGAAATCTCTCCTTTAGTCAATTTTTCCCCTCATTTTCCTTTCTGATTCTTTGCTTTTCAGTACTAAGGAGTATTGGATATACAGGTTTATAAAAATGAGATCTCAAAAGCAAAATAATTCAGTAGCATCAGAAAAATAGTTCCCATGTTCTGATGTTGTCCCATCTTCTATTGCAACTTAACATTTATACTATTCTAAAATCATGTCCTGTGTGCCTAACTTCTATAATCCCTCAACAAAATTGCTTTCCCAAGGTGTTCTACCAATGAGAAAGACTAAACAATTTTTAACAAACAGCCCATCCATTAAAATGCCCTTGAAAGAGACATCATGAGACCATTCTTCACATCCTTACACATACACACACACAAACACACTCATACACAGACGGTCAGGTAATCTTTTTCCATCCCATTGCCCACTATCTCCTCTTCGGTGTACATCTTCTCTTGGATCACAGTTGATG
The DNA here is from genome assembly GCF_000334495.1 of Tupaia belangeri chinensis. Lineage (NCBI taxonomy): Eukaryota > Metazoa > Chordata > Mammalia > Scandentia > Tupaiidae > Tupaia > Tupaia belangeri. Next base: position 6,955,940 of record NW_006159583.1, read on the forward strand.
TTTTACATGCTGTCTCCCACTTTCCATTTAACTTTTCCCAAATAGGGGTAGAAGTGGTCTGTAGTGCTTCAGTTACACACTGCACAGAGGAAACCAGATCCTATATGGCAGACTAGGATTTGAGTTCTGGACTTATAGGTTGGAAAAGCATGCTTAATGTACCAGTGCATGCCAAAGATCTTGACAGGACAGACAACTGGAGGAAAAAGAGTTGTCTTTTAGAAAGAAAGAATTCAGCCAAGAGACAATGTATGGTGGAACAAAGCTTTATAGCAGGATAAAAGAACAGAGCAGGGAAAAACGGAAGTGAAAGTACACTCCTGATAGGTAAGCGGGGGCTGGTTCTCTTCATAGACAGTAGACATCAGGTTTCTGTGTTGTGTTCTTCCATATCTCAGCTCTCCTCTTTCCATTTCAGTACATACTCAGTTGGGTCTTGTTATATAATAATTTCCCATGAATCAATGCAAATAGTATGTTAATAAGCTAAAAGTTATTTGAAGGTAACCAAGCACAGTACTGACCATACTCCAAGTTACACAAGATTCCTTTAAGTTATAAAAGCTTCCTCTCTTCAGTACTGAGCATGCTCCAAATTATATAAGGTCCTCTCTGCTGTCCCCTACCTGAATAGCAGGGTGTACCTAACCACAAAGGAAGCAAAGGATGGTTTGACATATTGCCATGGTTAGTACCATGGGCAGTGCCAACAGACCTCAAGGTCTTCTTCTCCCTGCTTATGCCTGACTACCTACCCTAACTAAAAGACTAACAGATTCGACTTTGTAAATTACTTTTTAAGTCTGTTTTTAAAAAAAAAAAAAAAGTGAGCAAAAAACAAACAAAAAAAAAAATTGAGAGGAGTATTTTTAATATAGTGACAGACAAATAATTTAATTAATCTGTTTAATATATTAAAAAGTTTTCCAAGTGGCCAGCAAGTGGTGTGGTTGTTACACCCTTGGACTCTCACGTAGCAGACTGCAATTTTAGTTTCGGACCTGGTGATTTACTTTCTCATCTCTCGCTCTCTCTCTTTTTCTCTCTCTGTCTGTCTCTGTATGATGAGCACACATGCCCTGTATCAAATTTTAAAAAATGATAAATAAAATCAAATTAATAATTAGGAAAAATAAATAAAGGGGTAAATAAAGGGGATGAATGCATATGTTTTTCAATAAATGTACAAAGCCTGAAAATTTACTTTATACAGAAGAAAAGAAAATGATAAAAACACACTTTGAAGTGTAAAATCCCACTCAAAATCAAGTAAATAAAAAATGGTTTTCCCCAGCCCATTGGCAAAGATTTTTTAAATATATATGGAATATATATAATTATTATTGCATATTATGTTGTATATTACATTATTTATTATATATAACTCTGTATATCTTTTTAACATATATATATATATATTCATTTTAATTTGAAGTGGAATATTGGGAAGTCAATACCTCAATGTATTTATACATTTTGATGCAAATTTTGAAAGTTTCATTAATTCTTCCAAAGAAAATACTAATGGAATATCTATCACACATGACTATGAAAACAACAGGTGCCAAATAAATATTATTGAAGGATATATAAAAATACTTTTCCTATAAAGACGTTTATAATAACAAAATATGAGAAAAAATCTGAAATGTTCCAGAATAAGGCATTAGTTAAATAAATTGCTATCTCCATACAATAAAATATTATACAACCATTGAAAAATTTTATTACAAATGTGGAAATCTATATACTTATAACAATCAATAAAATAAAGTTTAAATTAATTCTACTATGGGACCTTATTTTTGTAAAAAAAAAAGTGCTATATTTCTATGGGACCAGCAGTTAGTGTAATGGCTATGTCGCTGGACTCCCATGTAGTCTACTGTGGTTCAAGTCCTGGACCTGGTGGCTTAAACTCATGCCAGTCACATGTGAATGCATTCCCAAAACAAAATCCTGAGAGCAGAATAAGGAGGATAAGGGATTGCAGTGTGGCCATCCCCCCTGGGGGGTGATTTTTTGCTTTCTGTCTCTCTGTCTCTCTCTGTCTTTCTGGTGAGTGCATGCGCCCTATAGGAAAAACCTCTCAAAAAAAAAAAAAAAAAAAAAAACATTGGGACCCGCAGTTAGCTGGACTCCCATGTAATTGACCATGGTTCGCATCCTGGACCCGGTGGCTTAAAACTCATGCCGGGTGCGTATGCGTGTGTGCCCAAGATCCCGAGAGGAGAACAGAGGAGAAGGGGTTGTGGCGTGGCCATCCCCCCTGGGGGGGGGGGTGTGATTTCTCGTTTTCTGTCTTTCTGTCTCTCTCTGGCGAGCACACGTGCCCTATAGCAAAAGCCTTTCTCTCAAAAAAAAAAAAGGTGTTATATATCTGTATATAAACACTCATTTGGTGAAATTAATGAAAGGATATACACTAAATTATTAGTATGTTATTGTTGTTTTATTTTCAATTAATATGCATTATATATGCAGTGCAATGAAGTAATAAAAATTATTTTTAAGTTTTGTTAAAAATCTTGAACACATGACAAAACTTTCTTTTCCTTCTTCCTTCCCTGATGTCTGTACACTTAAAGAGTGTTCAAAGTGTGAAATACTTTTTAAGTTTGTTTCTTTTTGTCTCTCTCTCTCTGTCCTTGTCCTTTTCTTCCTTCCTTCCTCTAGGGAAAAAAAAAAAGAGGAAGGAAAAAAAAAGAAGAAGAGAAAGAAGAAGAAGGAGAAGAAGGACAAAGAAACCAACACCTCCATCTGGGTCTTTACATTCCATCTCCAGTTTCAGCTAGCCCAGATCACGGGCACAGACTCTCCTAACATGCTCAGGAAGTCTTGGGAACGCAAACCTAGGACTTTTCCCATGTGGGTCCAGTTGTATTGCCACTGCTCCACCACCTGCCCCCAAAGATTGAAAATATAGAAGAGAAAAACAAGAATTTAGCTGGAATGATGGAAAAATCTTTTTTGCAAAAGGTGTCCTTTGAGATAAGACTTACAGGATGGGTAGAATTTTGAGTGGGAATGCTGAGATAGGCAGAAAGAAGCCCCCAGAGGGTGTGGGAGAAGAGTGAACTCAGTTTAAAGAGAGGCAGGTATAGAATTGTGTGTGTTAGACATGAACATGGTAGTTAGTTTGGGGTAAAGTATCTCAGGTAGGCTTCTCCATCTGAATGAGTCTGAGTTTCTCAACAAGGATGCTTCCTCATTCCACATCAGTGTTTCATTTGGAGCAAGATCTTAAATATGTCTCTGATTTTAAATTACAAATCACATGTCCAGGCTCTGAGTTCAGAGTTATTTGTAGCATCCCATGCATTAGAGAACCACAGAGATTGACCCAGGTGACTATTTTTGTGAATACAAACTCTTCCCAATATTTTTTCTGCCTGTAGAAATTACTTTTGAAGCTGGGATTTCAAAATAATTTCTAATGGACATTGCCTAAGAGACTAGAGTATGATGTGTCAAATTCCTTTGCTCTGGCTAATAATATGGGTAAATAAGGGAGAATTGACACCTTTTTTTTTCTCTTTTTCATTCCACATATTATTCTCATAAGGTATTTTCTCTGGAATATGAATATGAACATGTTGGTCTTTGTAGTAAGCCCTGGCCCCTGGGTACAGGACCTAATTGCCACGAGGCGGCTCATGCAGCTCTGGTTTCATGGGAAATCATCTCCATTCATTTCTATATATGTTCACTTCAAAACCCACCCTTCTTCCTCTATAAGTCTGTCTTAATATGCATACAGATTGATCCATCTTGACTAACAGAAACACTTACTTCACTTGAAAAAAAGAGTTTGTATTGTATTTTTAAAAGCTACATCTAGTGTCTCTGCCCATTTTTATGGAATCAATTGATTCTATTGAAATAGTCTAATTAGTCAATACCTAACATGTGCCTACCTTTAGAAAGTATTCTTGATCATTCAAGAATTAGGAATCATTCTCTTTTTATTAATTATTTTATTTTATATTTTATAGGAATCATTCATTCTTAATCATTAACTCCTCCTTTTGCAGACACGTCTGTGTGGTAAGACAGGAACAGTGGTTTGTAATTACTGCACTGGAGTGTCATGTAATGCTATGTGTGTGTGCCTACAACTGACGTTTACCAGTGTAAATGAGTCCTCTAAAATAATAGCTGTGTGTCCACTGATAAAACAGAGAACATGACCAATCATGTTTTACCTTTAGCTTATAGGAATGCAAACAATCTTCTAAAATTATTTATAGAGATCATCCTCTATGCTCTGAAATAGTGTTTCTTCTTCCCATCTGCTCCAAGTTTAGCCCGCCCATGCTAACACCTAGTGTTTGAAGTGATTGGCCAGTTAATACTAATTCAGAACATTAACTGAAGCTTATGTAATAGCCATTATTAATTTTATTATTTAAAATGTTCCTTTTCTAAATTAAAAGTTTCTTTTCCAGGGAACTGGCAGTTAGTGTAATGGCTATGTTGCTGGACTCCCACGTAGTCGACCACGGTTCGTGTCCTAGACCCGGTGGCTTAAAACTCACACCGGGCGCACGTGCGTGCGTGCCCAAGATCCCGAGAGGAGAATGGAAGAGAGGGGATTGCTGCGTGACCATCCCCCCTTGGGGGTGATTTCTTGCTTTCTCTCTCTAATGTCTCTCTCTGTCTGTCTGGCGAGCGCAAGCGCCCTATAGCGAAAATCTCTCCAAAAAAAAAAAAAAAAGTTTATTTTCCAAACAGAATTTTCTTTTGAATCAAACCACACAAAATAATGAACAATAAAAGCATTTGATCAGTGGTGTAGTCTCGAAGAACTCACTCCAATTGAAACAGTCATTGCCCATATTACCCATGTGTAGACAAACTCTGCTTTCCTGTTGGTATATTGAGACAAAGTCTAGGAAGAGTAAGACAATAGTTATAAATCTAACTACTCGAAAATTTGGTAACATAAACCATAAATCATCAACTCAAGAACCCAGAAATATGATAAATAGCACCTTTAACACTTAAGAAAGCATTGACTTTAGATTGTCTTTTCCATGAATACAACTAATTATCAAAGTCCTTACCAAAATTACTTATAATTATTTTAAAAAGCCACACATTTTAGATGTAGAAATCTATGAAAGTGTTAGAGAGAGTTATGAAAGTTATGTGTGATTACTTTATAACCAGGGTCATGAACCAATTCTCTTAGTATTTTATGCTTTGCTGTTCTAATTCCTTCTAGTTTGATGTTTCTCATTTATAATGGATATATTTCATTTATCAAAAAAGTTGGATTGAACACTATAATATTATAAATATTTGTGCATATTTCCAAAGAATCCATGGGCTTAACTGCATTTTTCCCTGATTACTTATATGCCTAATACATCATGTTAGATCTCACATGTTGCACTTTCACAATAAAACATTCAGATGAGAAGGCGATAACCCAAACAACCTGACAACCAATCAAAAGACACTTGGAAAAAAATAAAACCTGAAGGTAAAGAAAATCTATACCATGAGTGCAGACTTAATTTGAAGGTTATTTTCAACTTAAATGTCAGATTTTTTGTTGTTGTTCAGGGGTGAAATTTCTGTTCAGATTTTGCAGAGGGTTAATAAACAGTCAAAAATCCCCAGCTGCTATCAATGACCCCACCCCATTTCTTTTCCACCTTCACTCACATGGCAAGTAGGATATGGACACATTGTTCTGCCTTGTATTCAAAGATGACACTGCTGACAGTGATTGCTCCACTCTCTGTGTGTGACTGAGAAGCCCAATATGGTACCAGGAGTCCTTCCTGTAATTTGCACATATGAAGCCTGTTGGAAGGTTTGTGAGTGCAGCTGCTTTTAACAGAGCCTGTCATTGTTTATATCTCTGCCTCCAAAATACAAAATGGGCCGTTGCTAGGAATGAGCCACTTCATTTCCTGACCACTGCAAGCCAGACCAATGTCTCTGTTGTTCTTTCCCAGATGTTCCCCAGCACAGCCATGTTGTTGGAAGCAGAGCTGCGATTCAGTTTGAGATGGACAAGATAAATTAACTTGAATTATTAGTAGCTCTTTGGTTGGGGATTATACTGAGCACCAATTCTAAGTACCTACTAGGAGCTAAATAGTTCTGATATATGGTGGGTGGGATACAGAAAAAGGTGATGTCTAGTTTCCACCATCAGGTTGTTGTTTATTTTCTTCAAAGGTTTTTACCCTGGGGCACATGTGTTCACCAGAGGGAGACAGTGAGAGGGAAAATAAAAAAAATCACACACACACACACACACACACACACACATCCAAGGGAATGACCATATCACAATTTCTTCTCCACTATTCTCCTCCTGGGATTTTGGGCATACATGAATACATGCCCAGTGTGTGAAATTTAGGGCATGCCATCTACTGGCCCCCATCAGAGTTTTAAAAAGGTAGACACACAACTTTCTGGACAGGGTCTACTAAAGAGACTACCTAGGAGAGACTATTTTAAGTTTGGATGCAAAGGATTCCTTCATGGAAGAGAATATATTAGAGAAAAGATGATGAGAGAGGATACTTTCAGCATGGGAACTGTGAAAAATGATACTTAAGTGACAAATTGACAGCGTGTTTTAAGGATCAGAGTATACAGGTTTGGCCCAGGAGAAAGACTATAGGATATAATAAAGCAAAGTAGGTTTAAGCCATCACTGAGATTTCATAGATGGTTTGAAACTAAATGCATAAAGGATCAATAAATCTGTGTGCCTAATGAGTAGTCCCTGACTCTGGCACAGACCAGCTCACATGATATTGAACAAAGGACTTAATCTCCCAAGACCTTAACTTTAAAATCTGTAAATAGAGAAGAGAAAAATAGAAAAGTAGTTCTATGGATGAAGGCATATTTGGAAAATTGTGAAAGAACTGCTATGGCTCCCACAAAGATCAAGAGACACTAGGGTAGCGCTATTACCTACGGAGCCAGACCAGCGATGGCTGCTGTGCAGAACAGTTCCACGGAACATGCTTGCCCAGCTTGGTGGTTCAGTGCAGCAGGGGACTGTAGTGCTGCAAGCCACATGGCTAACCATGGGTTCATATTTTCAGGTCAGCCTGAAAACATACTGGGCATTAATATGTGGGCCCAAGATCCTGAAGAACTGGAGGGCTGGGGAAAGGGAATCAAAGTGTGAGAAGATTGTGGCATGAGTCTCTCTCTCTCTCTCTCTCTCTTGCTCTCTCTTTCTCATACTCTCCATCATGAATAAAATTAATACATTTCACAAAATCAGGGGGAAAATGCTCATTCACCTTTCAAATATCCCCCAAGTGAAGAGGAAAATCCACTTATTACTTATTATTCTCTAAGCCAGTTCTGTTTTGCACAAAAATACAAAGTATTTTAATCAAATTTTACATTTCTTAGAAATGTGAATTTTTGGAACCAGCAGATGGGATATGCTTATATTGCTGGACTACCATGTAGTCAACTGTGGTTCAAGTCCTGGACCTGATGGTTTAAAACTCACATTGGGCATGTGCACATACATGCCCGAAATCCTGAGAGGAGAATGGAGGAGAAGAGATTGTGGCATGGCCATTACTCTCTGGGGATTTCTCGCTTTCTGTCTCTCTGTCTCTTCTGCAAGTGTACATAACCTATAGCAAAAAGTCTCTCTTATCCTCACTACAGTTAGGAAATATGACAAAATTTTTAAAGGAGATGTGGGGCCAGCAGACAGAATGGTGGTTAAGGCACTGGACTCCCAAATGACCAGCTGTGGTTCAAGTTCCAGATCTGGCAGTTTGCTTTCTCTATTCTCTCTCTCTCTCTCTCTCTATCTATCTATCTATCTCATCTCTCTTTCTCTTCTCCCTCTCTCTCGATGAGTACACATGCCCTATAAAAATTTGTAAAAATAACAATTATAATTACAATTAAATAAATAATTCTTGAAAAAAAAAGGACTAATAGATAGTGCAGTGGTTATGTTGCTGGACTCCCAAGTAGTCGATTATGGTTCGAGTCCCAGACCTGGTGACTTAAAAGTCATGCCAGGCATGTGTGCATGCATGCCCAAAATCCCAAGAGGAGAAGGGATTGTGATGTGGACAACCCCCTTGGGGGTGATTTCTCAATTTCTGTCTCTCTGTCTCTCCAGAGAGGGCACGCACCTACAGCAAATATCTCCCTAAAAAAATAATAAGTATTGTTATTGAAAAAACATTTTTAAATGATATGCAAATTTTACTTCATACAGTAAAAAGGATGGTACAAAGTATTTATAATTATAAGCTTCTCTGTGTACATTGTGGTTGAAAATCACTGGGTGAGTGATTTTCATGTTGTTTTTTTCTTTTCTTTTTCTCTTTTTTTGCCATAGGGTACATGCACTTGCTGGAGAGAGACACAGAGAGGGAAAAGAGAAATCATCCCTTAGGAGGGATGGCCACATCACAATCCCTTCTTCATTCTTCTCTCAGGATTTTGGGCACATATGCACACACAAGTGCTCAGCATGATTTTCAAGCCACCAGGTCAAGGACTAGAACTGTGGTCGGCCATGCGGGAGTCCAGCACCTTAACTACCATGCCACCTGCTAGCCCTTTCATGATCTGTCTAAATCAAACCTTCTAATTCCTGTAGGATGTGAGAGTCCCATGCTCCCATGTTACAGTGTACTCTCAGGTGCCTAGTGAACTTTTTGTTTGTTTGTTTGTTTAGTATAAGCCCCCCCAAAAACATGTGCACTCACTGGAGAAAGAGAGGGAAAGTGAGAACCAGCAGTTAGCGTAATGGCTATGTCGCTGGACTCCCACGTAGTCGACC
>NW_006159583.1:6964908-6998831 GCF_000334495.1 Tupaia belangeri chinensis
AAAGTAAAACCTCCAAAAAAAAAAAAAAAAAAAAAAAAAGAGAGGGAAAGTGAAAAAGCACCCCCGCTCCCCTGCTCCGGGGTTGGCCATGCCACAATTCCTTCTCCTCCAATCTCCTCTTGGGATTTTGGGCATGCAAATGCAAGAACCAGATGTGTTTTTCGAGCCACCAGATACTGAACTCAAACCAGTCAATTATGTGGAATCTAACCACCTTAACCACCATGCCATCTAGCTGACCGATAAACAATTTTTTAAAACAAATACAGCATAGTTAATAAATGCCTCCATAATGGACTAAAAGAGCAATGTCAGAAATAATCTTTCTCTTACTTAGAATTACATGCGTCTGTAGGATTTATCCTTGGGATAGATATAAACATAAAATCTCTGAAAATTTTTCAGTGTACTCCTCACCAAAAAAGGAAGTTTTTTCCCTTTACTTTCCTGAAGAAGTCAATTGCTTGTCTGATTAATTAAAAATGATATTTGGAATATCACAAAGCCCATTTTCATCGTTTCCTATTTTCACTCGCCTTTTTCATGGAAGCAGTTGCAGCAATATTTTCCACCATGTCTTCAGTTCAGCAAACACCAGTATAAGGCTTTATGCTTTTAGCATGTCCTGGACTCTCGCCAACACACCATGCATGACACCCTGCCGGGTAGTGGGTAAAGGCATAACATTGAGGCTCTACTGTCAGAAACTTCTGCTTTCCTAGCCAGCTATAGGATGTTTGCAGGGCCCTTGGGAGATGCTCTGCTAATGAGTTACAGGCTGCCTCATCTAACCAGTGCTTTGGCTATCTGTCCAATCTTTCTAAGTTCCTAACCTCATGCTTCCTCTTTCCTTCTACTGGATGTCCTTCTGGGAGACATTGGATATGGGGATGAAGCATTCTAATCCTAGGGCCTCCCATCTTGTCAACGTGAACAACCCAGGGGTTTGTTGCTTTGTTTATCTTTCCTACTTGTCTAGTGGGAGGTTTGTCTAAATAGGAACTCTTCAGATTGTGTGTCTTGAAAAAATATGAGTGGTCTGTTATGTATAGAATTCTAGGCAAATATAATAGAGGGATAAAACTATTTTACTTGAAAATGAAATTGTGTGCGTTAAATACAGCAATTTTTCAACTCTGACATTAAGAAAGACCTTCTCAATCCATTATGGTCTTTTAAACCTGAAATTGGAAGATCAATTAGCAACTGTTTTATGAAATTCAAGCCAAAGAATTAAGATAACCTTATATTGAAAAAGCAAAGATATTCTAGAGTAGAATCATGTTAGTGCTAGGGTAAACCATGCCTTGTTTTTTTGACAGACTAAACTAAAGGATATGGAATTTCAGGATAGAAATTTTGTGAAAGATTTACATATATATATATATATATATATCAAGAAATCACCCCCCAGGGGAATGGCCACTGTGCAATCCCTTCTCCTCCATTCTCTTCTCAGGATCTTGGGAATGCACGCACATGCACCCAGTGTGAGTTTAAGCCACTGGGTCTGGGACTCGAACCTCAGTAGGCTACATGGGAGTTCAGCAACATAGCCATTAGACTAACTGCTGGTCCCAACCAAGATTTATATTTTTAAGAATTAAAATTTCACTTCTTCTGAAAATCTGTGATAAACAAAAACTCCAACCAAGTCAGATGTTGCTTTAATGTGGATGCAAAACAAAGGAAACTGAAGCAAAGATACTCTTCAATTAAAGACAAATGTTGTGGGGCACCAGTAGATGGTGTAATGGTAATGTCACTGGACATAGTCAACCATGGTTTGAGTCCCAGACCTGGTGGCTTAAAATTCACGCTGGGCATGTGTGTGCATGCACAAGATCCTGAGATAATGTAGGAGAAGATACTGTGCCATGGCTATCCTCCGAGGTGGGGGGGTAATTTCTCTATTTCTGTCTATCTCTCTGTCTCTCTCTCTGCCTCTCCAATGAGAGCACGCACGTATAGCAAAAATATCTCTTTAAAAAAATGTATGAACTTGACTATTTACCCTACCAAGCTAATGGGCCTCATGGATCTAGTTCTCAGGCAATGATAACATGGATAATGAGAGTGCGATTGATTCCTGACCCTTGATGTGACCACATCTCTCCCCTGGACAGAGAGGCCTTCAAAGAGACATGTTCTTGGAGGAAGTTTTTGATGAAGCAGAGAATGGGATATTGGTCAAATAATTTTAGTCTCAGTGGAACTGTTCATCACAGCTAAGTTTTGTGAGTGATGGAATGATGTGTGTGTTAAAATGCAGGGAGGGACTGAGCTTCAAAGACTGTAAAACACAGAATATTGTATCTTATATCACTTCTCAAATCTGTAAAAATTCAAATTTCTCTCCAACAATGTCTTCCCATTAGAATGGGAAGTTCAAAAGTCCAGTGTAGTTTGGATTGACTATTTAACAATAAACATCCCCTGTGAATGAAAAAGTAAAAGGTAACTAACAGATATGCTGAGAATTAGATATGAACCCCTTTCATTTATGAGATATCACTTGGCCATCAACTGTAATGTCCTTCTTCCTACTACTCATTTCCTTTTATCCTGTACAATAGCTGATTATTATCATTACATCTTTGTTAACGTGAACTATAGAATCTACAGTAAAGATCCTGTGAACTGAAATAGCAACACATCTGTCATGCACTGGAATTTTTTTGATTCACAGAGACTTTAAATTAAGCACATAATTGAAGTACTCCTTTGTCTAAACTTTATCCACAGGCATGAAATAGTGAATGAAGAAAGAAAGGGCTAGAAGTACGGTATGTTGATAGAAACCAAAGACACAAAGTACTCTGTAGTTCAAAAGACCTTTTGAGTAGATAGTTTATCACATTTGTGCTAGGCCATAGCATAGTTAAATAACTAGTTCTCATTGCTGATCTGTAGGGTAGTTTATTAATCACAAAATGTATACTCAGTTAACCTAACCAGGAAGTGCTGCTGCGTATCATTTTTCTGTTATATTGTAATCATTCAGTATTTTCAACAGCTCCACAAACACTCTGTTCATGATAGGACCCTTTCTCATAAGATAAGCATTATCGAAAGAGTAGACTGAGAGAAAATAAAAAGCATTTAGAAAAGGATTTCCATGGCATGACTGTTTATTATTCCAAAAAGTTCTTTCTGTAAAAATTCACAACAAAGAAAAAGATTCTTAAAAGAGAGAAATAATGACATCAACAAAAATCAGTGATGGATGTGGATTTCTAGCAGGAAGAGAAAACAAATAACCATTGATTCTGAAGAGCTGGGTTGGAAGACTAGGCAGGTCACTGAACCACTCATTTGCTGGGAAGGAGAGTTGGGGAAGGGTCTGGATTGTTAAGGTCACTTAAACTAGAAAATTCTAGACTTTATCATCTTACATGAACTAAAATGGGGCAAAGTTATGGATGGTGCTTACAGCTCAGCCTGGTTGAGGTAGAGCCATGTATTCTTGAAAGCAGTTGTTCTGTGAACTGAGCTAGAACTCAGCATCTTTTAGATAGCCAGAACAACTGGATTCTAGTCTCATCCTCAGAAGTAGCAAATAACAAATAACTTGAGTCCTGGTGGTTTACTGTGTCAATAACAAACCTTGATTCTGAGGACTTTATTTTGTTAGTTTGACACCAGGTTTTTACATTTTACTATAAAAAGCAAATTTAAAAGAGAGTAATTGAGAGTTATTAAAGATCTAAAATATAGCTCTGGTGATATGTTTGGCAATTCCATAATTATTAGAGTACCTCTTTAGATTTATGTGTATTTATTTACTCTTTAAAACAAGAGTAGCGATTACTGCTCCATCTCCTATTCTTAGTACTCTCTGACTTCAGTAAGCTACTGATTTTGCCTTACACTGGAGAATTCAAGCACTTCTGTTATTAATTCTTATCATAAAAACAAACTTATAAAACAAAAGATTTGACTGAAATTTGTTTATAAAATGGCTTGGATGGAAAGGGCTATAATACAAGAAGACTTCATATGACTAAGAGAAATTATATTCTGTGAAGTAAAAAATACTTTGAAACCAGAATGCAATGAAAAAGGAAATAGCCAGAAGGCATTTCATTCCTTTACATACTGGAAGGCCAAATCATGGGAATGAAGAAGAGTTATAAGCAGGCATCTTTCCAAGACCAAGAGATGTTTTGCTTGCTTGGGATGGTATGGAAGTCCTGAGAGACCAAAAACTCAAGTTCTGCAAAATCTTGCTTCATAAGAAATTCTGCATCAAGAAACTTAATTTGAATTTAGGTACATTTGAAGGAGTGTTCTTCAAATTAAGGACATTTAGAAGAAAAATATGAAGGCAAAGCATTAATGGAACAAAGAAATGTGGTATTATCTGTTCAAGATATTTTATAGTTTCATCAACTGGACTAGAGAGAAATGTTCACATACTGAAATATCCACTTTGTAAGCTAAATAATGTGATAGAATGTATAAAAGAAAATGAAATTAAAAAATTAATGAAAAGCAATCTGATGGAGTGTGACAGTTCTTCATGGTTTGACAACAAAAGTCTTTTCCTCCTTTGTTATTTCTTTTATCTTTATTTTATTCAATATTTATCAGCTGAGCTTTCTTTCTCTCCAAAAATTCAGTAAAGGTGCCAACAAGTGACATGATGGTTAAGGTGTTGGATTCCTATATGACTGACTGAGGTTGGAGTCCTGGACTCTCTGGCTTGAAATACACTGGGTACACATCTATGTGTGCCTAAAATCTTGAGGAGAGAATGGAGGAGAAAGGATTGCTGAGTTGCCATCATCCCTTTGCAGGGGGGTGGGAGTGTGATTTCTCACTTTTCCTCTCTCTGTCTCTGTCTGTCTCTCTCTCCAGTGAGAGAATGCACCCTATGGCAAAAAACTAAAAATAAATAAATTTTTAAAAATGAAAAGATAGGGTAAAAGATAAAAAGCAAGCTGGCCTATTTGCATGTTTTTGATGCTCAGATGCTTTGAAATTACATTTTTTCCCCCAAATATTTTCAAGGTCAGGGAACCAAAGAACTCTGTGTGAGCTCAAAGATTTAGCGCATCCACATTATATTAGTCTTTGAGTCTAATGTAATTTAAAGCAATTGTCTCCGTAGGGAGGTCTAACATTTTTGCACACTTACATTGAAATAGCTGACCTGCCGAGGAAACTAGAAGAATTTCAAGGGTACATTTCAAGACCCTGTTGCTTTTGATAATAGTGTTCCAGAATTTATATTTATTAATATTGCTTTATTTTGGTCAGACTCCCCCAGGAAATCCTGAGGATTGTATGTTTCTGGCATATTTTATCTTAGATAGTTCCACCCCTTTGGTCTTGTACCCTGAGTGCCAGACTGAAGAGTACCTTTGAAAGCTTCTGCTCTTTAATGGAGCTGAGGATGACAGCAAGCAGGAACATCAACACTCTAGGAAGACAATCTATCTACTTTCCCCAGTTATCATTAAAATGTCTTTTAGACATAGGTCATAACTGGAAACCTATAAATGATGTCTGTGTAGTAAGCACTTCCCACAGAGTTGGAGTCCCGAGTGATTAAAATTTATCACATTGTTCTTATGGTTACAAATACTGCTGATATGTGTCATTACTTAGAATGTACTATTCATAACATTTTGATTTCAGTCCAAAGAGTTTTTTTTTTTTTCCTGAATTTCCCATAAAATGCTCTTGATCTTTTTCTTAAAAGGTCTAATCTGCTTCTTTGAAAGAACAAAGTACAGGGGTTGATTGTTCTCTAGTTTAAATTTTGTTTAGTGTCATACATTTATTGCCTTGTGGGATGCTTCTAATTTTCCACAGGATCTTCTGAGAAAGTAATTAGGATAGAACCTAATCCTTTGCAACAAGCAGGCTTTAAACTCTTTCATAAATTAAAAGTTATGTTCAGTATACAGCTCTATTAGAATGATATGTGACCACAAGACCTAATATCTGCACTGTGAATTGTTTTTCAAAAATGCGTGCTTTGCATGTACAAATCTGCTCTTTAAATAGATAACATAGTATACACTGAAATGCTTTAGAGCAAGCCCTTCATATGGTAAGGGTTTGTTAGAACACAGAAGAGCAGGGTAGCCTCTCTTTTCGTCTCCTAGAGAGCTGAAGATCTAAAGTACTTTTTCAACATGATTGTCTATCCCTCAAGCATTTTTGCCATGCTCCTTAGTGTTTATATCTTAAGGCACAAGTTTAGTGTAGTGTCCTCAGACATTAGGTTCTAACTAGATATTTTGCCTAGAAAGCTGTGAATTGAACTGGCTTGGTTTATGGAAAAAAATAAGACTCTGGAGGCAGAATGTGACCTACATTTCAGCCTAAATGTTTATTTGCTGAACAACAATTTGAGACAACCCTGGCAGGACAAGTCTGGTTTGAGTTTTTGTAACTGATTCCTAAATTCTAGAACTAAGTGTACCTTCTAGAAATATTAAGATATCAAGAAAGGAAAGAAAGCAAGATACTAATGGAATTTAATGTCAAGAGTTTTTAACTAAGGAATATATCAAAAGTCTCATCATGATTTTACTCCTAGTTGTGAAAGTTCAATACAGACAAACGATACAAAGCATTCAGCCATTTCATTTAGCTAATTTGTCCCATAAGTTAACATTCTACATTCGAACATTCTATTACTTTACAAGGATGCTATGTAAAGATGCCCCCAAATTTTACCTCTTAGCTTTAAAAATAAATAGAAGAAGAAGAAGAAGAAAAAAAAAAGGTGAGCTTCTTCATTTGGAATTTTGTAGTCAAGAGTATTTGGGGTTTAAGAAGACACATTGCCAGATCTAGGGTTTTGGTTTTTTTTTTAATTTCAAAACAAAATGTACTAGTTCTTTCCATTGCTGACATAGTTGGCTCTCTATAACTTTTGGAATAAATCTCTTTTTGTATAATTATCTTGTAGTTTAGAGTCATTTTGTGGTGGGGGGGAAAAAACAGCTGGTGGCTAGCAAAAAATAAAGTAAGGGGATGTTGATAAAAAGAAAAAATCATAGAATAGATTTTATTAATCTTATTAAAACAAAATAAGTAAGGGACTGACTGACTGACTGTCATGTGGGTATGTAATAATATCAATTTTTCCTGGAAACAAGCGAACCATTGGCTGAGACTCAACAAGCATTTGTTATCTAGAGCTTTTTTTTATTGTATATTTAAAGGCTGGAAAGAAACAATGGTACAGATGTGTAAGCAACACAAATTTTCTGATCGTAATGAACTTTTATGGCTAATCTACTTTAGGAACTGCTTTGATCAGGGTTTTATGTGTATTTCCTGTTACCCATTTTGCCTTTTTATTTTGAGAGTTAAATGGAAAAGTCATGTATATAGACAAGATGATCCAATAACCACAAAAAAAAGCTACATCTTCTAGACAAATATGTCTCAAAATTGAAATTTCCAGTCAAGTTGCTTTATCTACATAGTAGCAAAGACTAGTCGGTGGGTTTTTTGTTTGTTTATATTTTTAAATGTCTCTGAATTTCCTGAAATAACTGGTTGTTTTAGAAGGTACTTATTCCCAAAAAACATGCAAATGCCCTAAACATCTGTAGAGTTGCAGATACAGAAAGGAATAGAAAATTATAGATCTAGATCCAATGTATAAATTATGTTTCCAGCCTCTCCAACAGTGAGAGATAGGGATATTCTATGACAGCCCATTCTATACACAGAATGACTATAAGTCCATTTATTATAAGTGCACTTCAATCTGTTGGTTCTAGACCACATTCAACATCAGAGAAAAGTAGCCTCTTTCTGATTAGCAATAAGAAATTTATTTTCTCGAAGTAAAATATCTTCTACTCCTCCAGGCTTTGTTTTTTTTTTTTTCTTTTGACATGGTTTGATATTTTCTCATCAAGAACATCATTTATTTTTTGAAAAGCATGCTCTTAAAGTTTGGTATCTAGATGTGAACTCAGGATTTAAAAAAAAAAAAAAGTTTGACCACTGTGGAATGTAGATTGGGGTTATCGCTTCTTCCTTAGCCTAGCAAATTTGCTTTGAAGTTGACTCTAAATCTTAGAAGATGACTCTAAATCTTATTAGACTAATAGCAGTCCCACCATTCTGTTGACTTACAGTGAACTATTACCTAGAGACGTAAGTCCTAGACTATTGTTTCCTACCATTGTCGATGTAAACTATTTTCCCAGTTGTTTTCCTGAGCCCAAATAAAGAACTATGTGTTTCATTTGTTTTAAATTGAACTTCATCTTGTGAGATTCAGCCATTAGTACAAGCTCATTTGGAGCCTAATATTGTCATTATCAGCTTTAGCAAAAGCCCAGTACATTTGACAACACGCCTGCCACATCATTGACAACACTGGAAAGACAGCCCATTCCAATGTGATGCCCTTGCTATCAAAGATGTTTTCCTAACCACTAAGCCATTCTTACTAACATTTACATTGTTTTCCGGGCAGATAAAAATCTCAAGTAGACCGTGATTAAAAAATTAACTTAGCTTTTATTGAGACCAGCAGGTTAAGGCGCAGAACACTCCCACCTGGCTGACCACAGTTCAAATCCCCAACTGGGCCTCTTGCTTTCTCACTTTCTCTCTCTCTCTCTCTCTCTCTCTCTCTCTGTGTGTGTGTGTGTGTGTGTGTGTCTTTCTCTGGTCAAATTAAAAATAAATTAATAAATAAATTAAATTAAATAATTATTTTTCAAAATTAATTTAACTTTTGTCATCTACCATTCATGATTACTAATAGGACTTTCTTTTTAAGCAAAAATAGCATGCCTACCAAAGTATAAATATTAATAATCCAAGTAAACATAATAAATCAAAATCATTCATTATGACCAACATTTACTTTGATTATTTGTCTGGTGTTTATACGAAAGTGTTGATGATGGAGCTCAGATTGTGTTTACCACAGTTCAATATTTGTCTTTCTTTAACTTCATCTAAAGTGAAAACAGGCTGAATAAAGCACAGGACAGTAGAATACGCTATGAAATTAAAAAAAAAAAAAAGGCAAGTTCTCCAAGTCAAATCGAATTTCTATATCTAGTGGTATTCAAAATGTATTTGCTTATACTATAGTTCCTACAGGATTTAATAACAATGTTCATTAGAAAGGATGAAATAGTAATGATAAAATGTCATTGGTAAAATGCAATGACTGCCATAACTCTTCCCCAAAACACCCTTATCACAAAGTGCTTGCATTTTACTTTAAAATGTACAATCATCAAAATGCTTGAGCAGCCACATGTGTCGGAGTGACAGGTCTCACACATATTTATGAGCTCTTTAAATCCTTTCTGGAGGGAGGAGAAAAGTAAACAAAGACATAGTCACATATTTAATGAGGAGGGCGAGAGAAATCCGAATTGGTATGCAGTCACTGCTCTCACAAACGAAGTTATTTTCTAAATGCTATAGTGAGGTGTTTAGATGCCTCCTTTCCACCAATACCACAAATGTAGATGTATCACATTACCACGTCACAGATACACGGGGCACCACTAAGCAAAAATGCAAGAACGAAATAGCTTTTTAAGTAATTCATGACCCTTAATGTTTAAATAAACACAAAAATGTTACCTGCCTTCTTCAGGGTGATTCTCAATTGTCCCCATGCAATGTCTTCCTCTGTGACTCTGGGAAGAATGCCATGGTCCTGAGTCAGAGCCGAACTACAGTTTGGTTTAGGTTAGGTGGGATTTGCACAGGGATAATACAATTTCATCTGTCTGTTGCCCCACTTAAAAGTTAAACAGTAAAAGCATATATACCATATATGTATGTGATATATATATATATATATATATATTAATGTATCTGATTTTATCCTGCTGGTTTCATATAACTCCTCTCTCCAGCCCAAGCATTTCTTCCTTTTTCTCCCACATTTTCTTTATGTCAAAAAGAATCATCAGACATTAAGAGGTCTTTGTTGTAATTTATTGTGTTATGAGTCTTTGAAGGGAAAATCGTTTCCATTAGAGACGATGCTGGTTTCAAATTACTTGCTGTTTTTAACTAAGTGCAGAAATTATTCCAGCCATAGGATTAACCAGATAGCCATGTGTACAGTAACCCTGCTTTAATCTGTTTACCCCACGTAGGGCATGAAACAGATCTCCCATGTGGAGGCCTCAACCTAACTCTCAGCCTTTCTCCTAGCGCTTCCTGCCTTACACAGGACACTTCAACAAGACCCAAATGCATAGTGAGCCAGTTATGCCAAATTAAATTACGAATGCCCAGTCAAATTTGCATTTCTGATAAACAACAAATAATGAGAGACTATGAAATGTCCCATATGGGGCCAGCAGGCAGTGTGATGGTTAAGGGTATTGGATTCCCACATGACTGACTGCAGTTTGAGTCTCGGACCTGGCAACTTGCTTTCTCTCTCTCTCTTTCTCTCATTCTCTCTCTCTTCTCTGGTCAAATTAAAATAAATACATAAATAAATAAAGTTAAATAGAGTAATTCTGTTAAAAAATGTCCCATACATTGTACACTTAACATGTTATTTGTTGTTCATTTGAAGTTAACCTTTAATAACATGTCATGTATTTTATCTGCCAATTCTACAAATATTTCTTCCATGTCACTGTTTTAAGCCATTTTGTGCAGACTCTTCCATCTCAGATGACCGACTAAGCCTGTGAGCAAGGAAGGGTTATGCCAACTGGCTTTTTCTTCTCCTCCATAAAACCGTGGCTGTCCTGCTTCACCCCAAACCTACCCTCCTGGGAGAGAGTGAATCCTACCCTCCTGGGTAATGCGGCCATGCCTGGTACATACTCAATTATCTTCCAATACATCAGCATGTGTCTGGATGTGCAGGGAGGAGAACACACCATGTTGTATTCTTCTGCCTCCACAATAAGCTTGCTTGTAGATACCTCAGAACTTCTGGATGGGGAAAGAACAGACAAACCGGATTTGAACTCAGAGACTTGGACAACACCTTTAGACTCCAGGGCCGAAGGTTCCATATGCACATTTTTAAAAAAGTAAGTATCTCTGACTAAGTAATGGTTAAAAATGAGTGATGTTGTTTATACATAAGAGACCAATCGGCAAACACAAGATTGCCAAAGTAGTTATCTTCCAATCCTATGTTCTTATTCGACTAACAACTCATTTCAGCGTTAGAATGTCTTTCCACTTCTGTTTATTTTTTTACATAATCTGGTAAGAACTTCAATTTTATCTTTTAAATTGCTAAATTCTGCCTGATTACAGCCTAATGTATATGGCAAAAGGGTAACCTGCACTTTTAAAAAGATTTGCTTCCAATTTATTCCCAAAGTCTGATTTAATTTCTCACTTCTCGTTTTTTTTTCCTTTACAATCAAATGGCACTTCTAATCAGACTATATTAAAAGAACAAAACTCTACATCCAAAGCTTGCAAAGGAAGAGAGTTTCTAAAAATTACTCTTGTCTCGTCTGTCTGACTCACATTTATCTAAAAATAAAAGGAAAACTAGGAGAAAAAATAAACGAACAGAGGATAACGTGCAGCCTCATGTCTCTGAGTCAGATAACAAGATAATTTTTCGGCATGTTCTATATTTCACTTTACTTTTCAGAATGACCTTTCCACCTTCTAGCCCTATCACTGGAATATAAATCCATTAATGAAAAATCTTTTCTTCCCTTGTCGTTTTTCATATCAATCACAGCAGGACACTAGACTATTTTTTGAGTTCATTTACTTTATGGCTATTAAAAAGAAAATATAGTCTGGAGACAGCCTGTCTCGAATTGATTAAGTACAAGATGAAGAAATAAATTCCTGAGTTTCTAGCTCCCATCTGCCCCTGATTTTCAGTGTAAAATGTAGAAAAGTTTCTAACTCTCATATTATAAATCTGTGAAATGGGTGAATCTTAAAACAATAAAGCCTCTTCACTTATTATTCCTTGGCAGAAAAATAAAAAAAGTTCTTGAAATATTAGTATTTTATAGCTAATAGTTTTCAAAATATGCTTGTCTGACTTTGGTTCCCATAAGATTTAATGCCATGGCTCACTAAATATAATGACATAATAATAACAGTAATAATATTGGTAAAATGTAGTGGTTATCTTAACTTCCTTCAGAAGAACAAGAGTACTTTGAAAAGTTCATAAAAGATAGAATTAAGATATGATGTGCAAAAAAAAATAGAAATCCATGCATAGTTTCTTCATAATCTGCATTTTCCGTGAACTTTTAAAAACTCTTCATATACATTTTCTAATCAAACTTTTGCAGATAAAGAAACTATAGGAATCACTAAGTAAAATAAGTAGAAACCTCAGAATACATGGACAGACATCTTCAGAGATACATAAAGGATGATGTCAATTCATTCAACCATTTACTCATTCATCAAATGTTTAGTGAACATATGCTATAACTTTTCAAATTTGCTATAGGGATGGGACCAGCAGTTGGCATAATGCCTATTTTGCTGGACTCTCATGTAGTCAACTGTGGTTGGAGTCCCAGATCCTGTGGCTTAAACTCATGCCAGGTGCATGTGTGTGCATGCCCAAGATCCCGAGGGGAGAATAGAGGAGAAGGGATTATAGAGTGGCCATCCCCCCCAAGGGGTGATTTCTCTCTTTCTGTCTCTGTCTCTTTCTGGCAAGCACATGTGCCCTATAGCAAAAAACTCTCAAAAAACAAAACAAAAACAAATTTGCTATAAGGTATGTGCTCACCACAAAGAGAGAGAGAGAAAGAAAACACCCCCATAGAGCATCGTTACTCTACAATCCCTTCTCCATTTCTCCATCCTTTTGGTATTTGGGGCTTGCATGCACATGCACATAGTGTGTTTTTAAAGTTATTTGGTCTGGGACCCAAATTGTCCTGTCAACCAAGTGGGATCCAGCCACCTTAACCACCGCACCACCAGCTGGCCTGCAAGCATATACTGTAAGCAAAGCTCAGTGACAGACTTTCTGAGTTCCATTGCCTCGGTCTCCTGACATTGGAACTGTAGTAGTAAAACATATGATGTTCTTAAATTAGTCCTCTAATAATTGTATTGGTACTAGCATTCATGGGGCTTTGCTGCCTCTCATACCACTGTTCACACTGCTTTGGTAGCACAGTCTTCCAAAGACTCAGCTAACAATCGAAATTGTACATGCTCGGTTAACATAATAGTTAATGTCTGTCAAGAATGGAGCTTACAAGAACAACAGTGACTATAACAACAGAGTTTTGAAGACTTTTCAGCTTGCATTCAGTACCCCAAAAGGTCTTTCTTGGAGCACCAGATACTATACTAAATCCCTCAGCTATCCTTGACCCAAACCTCCCATTTATGACAGCTCTCTGTCTCCTAAATTTGCAGATCTGCAAGAGCAGGGAGTACATCCATTTTGTTCATCCCATATCCTTACACTTAGCACACACAGCACCTGGTCTGTGGAAAATGGGCAATAGATGGCGAATGAACCTCGACAAATCTTTCTCAACACATTATCCTACTTGATCTGCTCTTCCTCCCACACTCCTTCTTAAGATCAGATCAAGTTCAAGATCCGTGATTTCAGTATATCACAGCAGTCAATGAGCAGTAATCTCACTGCAGGTGCATTTCCAAATGCCTCTTCTTTGAAGGTGAAGACTGTGGCATCACAGTCAAGCAGATCTGAAGGTGGGGGCAAGAAAAAGATGAGCAAGGAGGTAAAGTTCAAATGCAAATGGCAAAGCCAAGTTGTAGGAAGATATTGCTAAGGGAGCAGTAGTGGAAAGTAAGCAAGTCTAGAACATTTCCAAAGTACTGAGATATTGTCTTCTCTGCAAAGTAAATGATCAAGAGTTCCCCACAACTTCAAAACCTTCCTGATGCTCAGAGGCTGTAAAATAGGTTAATCACATCACCCATTTTCTAAAGAGTTCAAGTGCTGGTGGATTCCAGTGCACAGTGGCAACATTTATTGTTTGCCTCCTACAGTTCCACTGTCAGGAGACTGAGGCAACGGAACTCAGGTCTGTCACTGAGTTTTGCTTATAGTATATGCTTACAGGACAGCTGGTGGTGTGGTGGTTAAGGTGGCTGGATCCCACATGGCTGATAAGCACAGTTTGGTTCCCATACCCAGCAGCTTGAAAAATACACCATGTACATGCAAACCCCAAATGCCAACAAGATGGAGAAATGGAGAAGGGATTGCAGTGTAACCATGCTCTATGGGGGTGTTTTCTTACTTTCTTTCTCTCTCTTTATGTGCAGTGAAGTATTTCTCCTCCTTCCATCTGAAACACCACACATGTAAACCTAACGTAATTAAAAAATCAAAAAATTCCCCTAGAAAGTCTACCACACATGTAAACCTAACGTAATTAAAAAATAAAAAAATTCCCCCAGAAAGTATTTTCAATGACACTTACTGAGACATAATTCGTAAAAACAAAATATAAGCAACACTTTGAGATCCAAAGACTAAGGGTACCAAGATATCATGTGCAATTAAATTTAGGGGCTATTTTTTTGAATCGGGGTTTGTATGTAGAATTTAAAAGAAAAGGAAAAACAAAACTTATGTAGGAAAATAAAACTCTTTGAGCTTTCCTAAAAATAACTTTCTCAAGCACCAGCAGATGATGTAGCTGTTATATCACTGGACTTTCACATGGACCAATGCAGTTCAAATCCTGGACCCAGTGGCTTGAAAATCAGATCAGACACATGAGCATATGTGCCCGAGACCCCAGGAGGAGAATGGAGGAGAAAGGATTTTGGCTTGGCCATCCCCACTAGGGAGTGATTTCTCACTTTCCCTCTCATGGCCTCTGTCTCTCTTTCTTTACCAGCAAGCGCATGCAGCTTAAAGAAAAAAACTCTTTTTAAAAATAATAATAATTTTCTCAAAATGGCTGAAGAATTTGGAAACCAGCAGTTAGCATAATGGCTATGTTGCTGGACTCCCATGTAGTCAACCGTGGTTCGTGTCCCGGACCCGGTGGCTTAAAACTCACACCGGGCGCGTGTGCGTGCGTGCCCAAGATCCCGAGAGGAGAATGGGGAAGAAGGGATTGTGGCGTGACCATCCCCCCTGGGGGGTGATTTCTCACTTTCTGTCTCTGTCTCTCTCTGTCTGTCTGGCGAGCGCACGTGCTCTATAGCGAAAATCTCTCAAAAAAAAAAAATGGCTGAAGAATTTGATTAGGGAATCCATATCTATTCATTCACATACCTTGGAATGATGCAATGTGCTCTGCTCAGGGAGGTCTTACCAGCACACAGACTCAGAGAACACACACAGACTGAAGAGAGAATAAGAATGAAACCAGTCAATTCAATTCAGAGTATCAATAGTATCAATAAATGTCATAACTTCATCATCTCACATCACTAAATTTCTTCTAGTGAAAGAAGAAAGATATCTTGAAATAACAAAACCTTACAATGAAGGCCTCAACAAGGTGCCTCAATGATCCAACACAGCCTATCCTGTGGCATGGAGATGCTCTGAAGCCAGCCAGAATCATGCTATCAGATGTGTCGTCACTTACGTTTCAGACAGAAACAACGAAAATAAGACTTCCTAATCCTAAAAGGGGAATGATCCTAATGAAAATCATAAAGACAACTTTTAAAAGATGAAGTATATTTATATTACACTGCTTAAATCTCTTTGTAATAAGCACGTATCATCTTTACAAGAGCAGTTAAAACATTCCTAAAGAGGAAAAAGAAATGGAGAGGAAAGAAGAAAGGGAGGGAAGGCAAGAACATGTTTTTCCCTTTTGTAATTGTTACACACAGGAGGCCGGGATTGCATGTTTAGGGGACGAATGCCTCACTAAATCACTTCATTATTTCTGAGCCCAGATGCTTGACCTCTGAATACTGCCATTATGAAGGTTAGTGGAAAACCATGGGTCAGTTCTCACCATCTCTTACTTCCCCCAAAATTCACTTGGGGTCCTACAACATAGACTACTGGTAAAAGAAAAGAAAGAAAGAAAAAGAACTTTCTGTAACTTCAGAGAAAAAGATGAGAGAACTCTCAAAGCTTTCTGTACGAGTGGGAAATAGCCAATCTTGATCTCTTTCTCTCTCCTTGCAGAAGCTCCTGGCTCTGTAGACAAACTAGAGAGACTGAACATTTCTCCTATATTTCCAGGTCATGAGGACAAGGCTACAGTTGTTCAGATATTTACTGAATGCCTACTAAGCACAAAACACAGGACTTGACACTATAGGGATCCAAATAAATAGATATATGACTCCCACCGGAGCAAGAAAAAATATATAAGCAAAAATTAATAGTGAAAAGGCACTTCACAAGGTTATCATCAAAGTGAAACAGAAAACCAAGGGAGCTCTCCTGACTCATATACACTGCTTTTGTTAAAAATGGATGTATTAACATTTGTAAAATGTACGCATGTGTACACACACTCACACATAAACATTCTATCACAGCCTGTTAAAATAAAGTTAAAAACAGGGAACCAGCAGTTAGCGTAATGGCTATGTCGCTGGACTCCCACATAGTCCACCGCGATTCGCGTCCTGGACCTGGTGGCTTAAAACTCACACCGGGTGCATGTGCGTGCATGCCCAAGATCCCAAGAGGAGAATGGAAGAGAAGGGATTGCGGCATGACCATCCCCCCTGGGGGGTGATTTCTTGCTTTCTGTCTCTCTGTCTCTCTCTGTCTGTCTGGCGAGCGCACGCGCCCTATAGCGGGAAAAAAAAAAAAAACCTCTAAAAAAATAAATAAAGTTAAAAGCATAAAAGTCATAAAAACATGTGAAGTTTAAATATGGAGAAGGCAAAGATTAAAACTAGATGGCATTTGAAAGAAAAAGAAAAATAGATGGTATTTGGCCCAATACATGGCATGAAGGTTAAGGCAGCTGGATTTCACATGGTGAACTGAGCTGTTTGAATCTTGGACCCAAGGGACTTGAAAATCATGCTGGGCACATGTGCATGTGCTCAAAATCCAAAGAGGAGAAGGGATTGTTGTATGGCCATGGCCATCCCCTAAGGAGGGTGATTTTTTTCTCTCTCTCTTTCATACTCTTAAGCACACATGCCCTAGAGCAAAAAAAAAAAAAAAAAAAAAAAAGGAAAGGGAACAAAAGGTGGCATTTATAGAACATTTTTACTGTGTTCAAGGTACAGTGCTAAGAATTCTAAATGCATTTCTCACAATAACTTCTCATAACAATAAATGAGATAAGCATTATTGCCATTTTATATCTCACTTAGAAAGGCTTATAAATGCTTAAGTAATTAGATTTAGGAAGGTTTAAGTAACTTGTCTGAAATGTCCCAAGTACTCTCCTATTTCTGAAGCATTGTACACTATATTAAGAGAATTCATGTGGTCAACATTGTACATACATAATACTAATCTACTCTCAGGGGCTTAGCATTTTATATGAGCATTATGAAATTATCTTAATTATTCACATAAAATGACAATTATTATAAGAAAGACTCAAATAATATTGAAGCTCTCTACTCTCGAAGTTCCTTTGGCTAAACCCTACTCAGCCTGTGGGTCTCAATTTAAATCCTATGGGCCACCTTTCCTGGCAAGGCTTCACTCAAGTTCATGGCTAGATTATGCATGTTCTTACTCTTTCCAGTGCTTTGATATGTGCAACTGCCTGTTGACTTATCTGTATTCCCAAAGAGAGCTTACGTTCCAAAGGGCAGGATCATGGCTCTCTCATTCATTTTATGTCCCTTTGCAGTTCATGCTTATATTAGAACATGAAGTAAATGACTCAGTGAATCTTACTTTGGGCCAATACTGAAGAGAGATCAAAGACTGGTAAACAATAATGAAAAGAAGATCAAAGTAAGTTGACCTACCAATTCCAAGACCAAATCACAACGGCAATTCAAGTTTAGCCTGCATTGTTCACATAGGTTTTAAGCACAATGAGGTTTCAGTCTGCCAAGGTATTTTGCCTACCTCGAGCTGGTTATTTAGGTTAGTGGAAATCAAGAAAGTGAGTTTCCATTCAGGTCTGGGATCCAGAATAGAAGAGTTATAGAAATATAAATGCTTGACTGCCAGGGTTGGGTCAAAGTGGGGATGAGAAAATAATCTGATTGAGCAGATTAGAGAAAGAGTAGAAACTGGTTTTTAGTTCTCTACTGTAAGAAAATACCTAAATTATGGCACAATTTATTATGAGCACTATAATAGATAACAACATATAATATGTTAATACTTTACATAATAATAGGTACCATAAACTTCAAAGAAATGAAAGAATCTAGGTTTGTTACACAATTATTTCTTTAACTTTATTAATTCATCCATTTTTTTCCTTTCTTTATTGTTTTTTTTTTTTTTTTTTACATTTTCTCTCACATTCTATTGATTCACAAAATACCCAAACTAAAACTATGGACAAAGCTAGAATCTAGTTACAAGTGCACTGTAATTTTCTTCTGATAATTAGATTCATTCCCTGAGCATTGTGACAACATACAAAATGTGATTTCCCATCCAAAATATACTGCATAGTGGCTTAATCATACATGTTATCATCATTAATTTTCCATTTCTAGTTTCATATATATACATGTATATATTTATTTTACCCCTATTTCTTACCTTCTGCCATTTCCCGCCCTCCTTCCACACTATCGTAGGTGTCTACAGTTGTTTTTCATTCCTTTCCCCCCCACACATTTTATTGATTCACAAAATTTCTGAAGTATTCTAACTACTTTCAATAGCAAGTTTAGCTTGTATGTATATATCAGTGAATCCATGTCTGACTTTAGGTGTGAAGAATGAATATACTATAAGGTAGCACCTAGCTGATGCTATAAAGCTTACTATTGTCATTAAATAGGTATTTTTTTAACATATTTTTTAATTTCAAGAGAAGCAGTTTTAGCTTCAATAAATCAAAGAAATACTAAGGAACTTAAAACTTAAAGCCAGGAACCAGGTTAGGATTATGTTCAAATAGTAGTACATGAACCTACCAGCAGCTCAAGACAGGACAAAAATCCTTAAAACTGGAAAACAAAGCCTAGAAGAAAATCAGCAATGTTTTAGCCAAAAGTCATAAAATGCTTTATCACCAGTTCAGTCTCATGTACTTCATCTATCATGTATGTTTGGCCATGTACTTCATCTGTCTTCTGTTTGGTCCGATCTTCCCGATTAAATTCTGGGATATAATATTCAACTCCAGACATGTCTCTATGATTAAGTTGGTCATTTTCTTAGTTTTTGAACTCTTTTTTTTTCTTTTTTTGGAAAGGTTTTTGCTATGGGGTGCGTGCACTCGCCAGACAGACAGAGAGAGACAGAGAGACAGAAAGTGATAAATCACCCCCAGGGGGTATGGCCACGCCACAGTCTCTCTGTCTCTCTCTGTCTGTCTGGTAAGTGCACACACCCAATAGCAAAAACCTCCCTCAAAAAAAAAACAAAAAAAAAAAAAAAAAGATAGGCCTGGCTTGACTGGTGCCTTTCCCATATGAAGTGAGGAAAGGCACCAATTAACACAATAAAAGAGAGGCTTGAGAGCCCAGAGAATACTTCACCTTAAAAGAAAAAAATTAAAATTCACAGGGAGACACACCAAGACACAGAGAGGTAGAGAGAAATGGAGAGAAAAAGACACAGAGCTATCCTTACCCACAAGAAATGAATCTGGAGAGGGAAGTCTCAGGAGAAAATCTTCATTTTTGGTCAAGGAAATCCATATTTCACAGCTGAAGTGTGGTATCCATCTCAGGATCGAAAGAATTTAGATTTTTATCTCCTAAATTCAGACGCCTTTTCCCTCTCCTCCAGTTTGCACCTGAACTTGTTTTCATTCTTTAGTTGTAATAATCTTCCCTGTTTTTCAGGGGCCTTTATTAGTTTGAGGAATATGGCAGGCAAAATCAAATGAATGATAGCTACCTTCCATTCATTAGCAAAGTACAAGGCTTAATGAAAGTTCCAACAAATATCTGGATATTTGGAAAAGCTGAAGAAAAGGGCAGAGGATGACAGGAGATGGAGAAACAGAATAGTACCTGACAAATGCATCAGTAATGTAAATTGTACTTCTGTGTTTGCTCTGTATGTTTCCCATGCAATTGTTGACTGGTTTTTCTGTAATGTCTGTCTAGAGGTAGGAAAAGCTAGCCATTATCTGGGCTTCAAAATTGTATATAAAGTCTGATAACACTTTCTGTTTTTAAGAATAATTTAAGCTTTTCTGGACTCTTCTGGGTAAAAGCACACTTCATCATCATGCACAAAGTTGGAAGTTGGCCAAATGCGAGACAATCAAAGAGCTTTCTCTCAAAAAGCCTGAGCTGAATCCCTCAGCTTTGGATAAGTACTAGTGGGAGAAATGCAAGGACCCTGGTTCTGGAAATCTTCAAAACCTTTCTGAGTAAAAGCAGATCCTTCTACCTTTTGGAGGAAAACTTTAGACTGGAGCATGAAAAGGAGTGAATAGTCCATGAATAATCATTTTTATTTAATAAATAGAAAATATAGCCCAGTTTACAATTATAAGCCATAAAGATAACTCTTAGGCAAAAATTTTCTCCTTAATTGACTTTGAATGTACACCCTCCCTTCCCCCAAAAAATAAACCAAAGTATTACTGGCTCTGGCAGTTTTATACTAAAATGCAAGGTTATATATAATCTGGGAAAGCCTAAGATAAGCACATCCTTCCTAATTGCCTCTTTCTAAGTTATGTTTCTTGTAACTTCTCATGTTAGAGGCTCAAACCATATTTTCAGGGTATTTATCATATTTTATGCCTCTAACTCTGCAGTGTTAGTCCTCTTGGGACTCATTCTAGGGAAGGTGACAGAAACACAGTCTAGGTGCATCCTTCCTTCTTTAAGAAGCCAGACTTGGGGCTAATGTTTAATGTCATCATTTAGATGGTTTCATTGTCTTATTGATAATGAAGCACTCATCTCATTAAAGAATCATGGGAGTAAAGAGAAATTGAAGACTTAGAAATGTGTTGGGTGATAATCACTGACTCTAATCTTGCTCTGTCTACACCATAGTTAATCACTTACGTTTATGTGCCTTGTTTTGCTCACTTTTAACCAGAAGTTTGGGACTAGCATGTTCTCAAAATCTCACACTGAAATTCTAGGAGTTCCTGGCCTATTTTAAAGGTTCTCTATGGAAAATTATATATATATATATAAAATTTGTCCTGCATAACAAATATCACCTCTTTGGCTTCAAGTTTCATGTTTATTTTTTTCAGTGTATTTATATATTTCTTCCTCAACAGAGAAAGAGACAGTGAGAGAGAGAGATTTCCTAACAGGATTCTAAAGCCACAATCCACTCCTAGTGTAAACTGGCCCCAACCACTGGCACATGCACCAAGAATGCTCAGGAAGATCCTGGAACATGAACTTAACTTTCACGTCTATTGTGCATTTCTTTTTCTTTAAATTTTCACTTGTGTGTTAGTACTTTCATAGTTTACTTTTTTAAGATGTTAGTTCACCTAAAACCTCATAATATTTAATGAAAGGTAAAATACATAAATCTTAAATAAGAGCTAATAAAACATTAATACAGACTTATTAAAAATAATTAGGGCCAGCCAGTGGTGTGATTAAGGAGACTGGATCGCACATGGGCAATTGCACAGTTCAAGTCCTGGACCCAACAGATTGAAAATTATACAAGGCCCATGTCCCCAGGATCTTGAAAGGAGAAATGGAGGAGAAGGGATTGCAGCATAACCATTTCCCCTGGAAAGTGAATTCTCACTTTCCTTCTCTCTTTCTCTCTCTCTCTCTAGCAAGTGTACACACCCTCTAGCAAATTTTTAAAAATAATAATGATATTTAAAACCTTAAAGATCTTTGAAATTTCTTTTAAGTTTTTGATTTCTAGGTATATATTAGAATAAACATTCCTACTTATAAGATGTTGAAGAGTGTGGCTGATGTGAAATATTAATAATGTGGCACAATTGACTGAAGAGGTAAAAAAACAAAATCACATCATTTTATTTTTTAGCACACTGAAAAATAATGTCAACTTGGAAACATATAAATCATTGAGTATCTTACTGTATTCATTTCTACTTAGCTCTTATTTGGTACATTATCAGGTGTCACAGTCCACAAACATTACACTCAGCAATTCTTTCCCCACCATTACTTCCATATATTCTCAAAGATAATCAACACTAATGTGTTACTGCCTTGAACCCAATCAAAATAATATTTTTCTTTTTTGAAAAACTTTTCCCCTATACCTTTGCTCCTATTTCCCCTCCCATGTTATACTATCTACCATTATTCTGAGAACTTTTGTTTAAGATTTTGGTTTCTTCACAGCTCATGATTTAATGAAATAGTCTTTCCTTCTTCCTTCAGTAAGTATTTGTTGAGCACTTAACTATTATTAGCCAGTGGGTTGGGTGCTAAGGGGCATAAAGCTAAGTAGATAAGAAACATGCCCTCAGTAAATTAGCATTCTCAAGAGACTATCCACTTCCTCTAAACCACAATTTCTTCAAGTATAAAACAGGATAATAGGGGCCAGCAGACGGCATGGTGGTGAGACTCTGGACTCCCACATGATGGACCATGCATAGTTAAAGTCCCGGATCTGGCAGCAAGCTTTCTCAGTTTCCCTCTCTCTCTCCTCATGTCTCTCTCCAGTCAGATGTTAAAAAAATAATAAATAAAACTTAATAAATATTTCTTTAAGAAATAGGATAAGAGAGACCAGCAGTTAATGTAATGGCTATGTCATTGGACTCCCATGTAGCCGACCATGGTTCGAGTCCCAGACCTGGTGGCTTAAACTCATGCTGGGCACGTGTGCGGGCGTGCCCAAGATCCTGAAGGGAGGATGGAGGAGAAGGAATTGCGGCATAGCTATTCCCCCTGGGGGGTGATTTCTCACTTTCTGTCTCTCTGTCTCTTTCTGTCTTTCTGGCGAGCACATGCGCCCTATAGCAAAAACCTCTCCAAAAAAAAAGAAAGAAATAGGATGAGAATAACCAATCTATGTGCTATTGTGAGGGTTAAACAAAATAATTTTAAAACACTTGGCAAAGTGCTTTGGCAAATATCTAACACTCAATAAATATTGCTCATTCTGTTTTATTTCCTAGGCACTATCATAGAAAAAAACATCAAGAAAGGATGTAATATCTGACTATGTCTTGAAAATGGTTACATGGTTGTTCCTCAGGACCAGACAGTATATAGCAGTAATATGTGAAGGTCTCTGTGTTACCAGCAAACCAAGTCTAGCTGCTTCTACTTATTGTCAATGAAATGAGAGGCAGAGGCTGGAGAAGAAGGATTTTATTTCTGTAACCAGGATACAGAGAGTCAGCAAACACTGCCAAATTGTCACGAGAAGCTCAGAATGTGTTCAGTATTAGTAGATAGAAGCATATAAATCATTCTTCACTTCAGTCGGTCAAAGTCAATTGTTTTATCTTGATTCCCATTTTTCTTCAACTACCCATTCCTAGTGTCTCATCTGGCCACTCCTCAAAGAGATCTCCCCATGACTGAACACTTGATCACACTGTTCTTGTTAGAGGCCTCTCTTAATTTCAAAATGGCTGCAGTCCTGCTCAAACTGGCCCGCTTCACTTCGTTTACTTCCAGACCCTCCTAGTGCATACCAGGTTGCATACATGCGTGTATCTGGCTGATACTGGAGATGAATCACAGTGTGGAGACCACGTTGGGAGTCTCGCTCTCTTTCTCTATGTCTTTTTCTCTCTCTTTTCTCTAAAGAAATAAATAAAACTTTTTTAAAAGAAAAGGTTTATCTTGAGCCAACTGGTGGTGGGGTGAAGGCATCTGAATCCCACAGGGCCAACTATGCAATTTAAATCCTGGACCCAGCATATTGAAAAAACACTCCAGACGTGTGTGCATACATTCCCAAGATCCTGAAAGGAGGGGGTATGAAAAAGGAGAGATTGTCGCATGATCATTTCCCATAAGGGGTGCTTCCTCACTTTCCCCTCTGTTTCTCTCTCCAGCAAGTGCATATGCCCTCTAGCAAATCTTTTTAAATGGAGGGAAGGTGGTTATCCTCAGAGGAAAGAGGATAGAATACATTCCAGACATTGGGAATATCTAGCCTGCACCTAGTATGAAAATCCATGTCATATGCTGTTTTGAAAAGTGAAAAATTAAGCTAGAGACAACAAGCAGGATATGAAACTAGGAAGTAAGTAAGGCTGGCTTCATGGATTTAATCCTGCAGAAAACAAGATCCAGGGGAGACTCTGAAAAAGGAAAACATGATTCTACTGTGTAGATCATTACAGCTTCACTATGGAGAATGACTTTGTAGCACAAGAACTCAAAGTGTGTAAAAGTGGACAAGAAATCTGAAGAAAATAATGTATAAAAAGGCAAAAGAACAGAGCATTCAATAAGGAGAAATTAAAAATTTATGACAATATCTGGGATCAGCAGATGGTATAATGGTTATGTCACTGGACTCCCATGTAGTTGACTGTGGTTCAAGTCACAAACCCGGCAGCTTAAAACTCATGTCAGATGCATGTGCGTGCATGCCCAAGATCCTGAGAAGAGAATGAAGGAGAAGGGATTGCAGTGTGGCCATCCCCCCAGGGGGTGATTTCTCACTTTCTGTGTCTCTATCTCTTTCTGTCTCTCCAGCAAGTGTAGGCACCCTGAAGGGGGAAAAAATAAAAGAAAAACTCTCTAAAAAAAGTTATAATAATAACATAGAGAGGTCAAAAAAGAGATTTAGGAGAAAGCTGACTTAATCTTCTAACCCCAGAATTGGGGGACAGGAGAATCTACAGTCTCCCCTTCAGTTGGGTCCAGTTGGGTCTGAGGAAGGGAGTGCCATCCAAGCAAGTTAATGTCTCAGCTGAGCTGAGAAGGCAAAAAGAGCACTCTATAGAAAGTTGACAAGGTGGGGTGAAACTTCTAGTATTCTACTGGAAATGACTGGGGCAGAGCCCAGCAGGCAGACAAGGGAGAAGTGGCCAGACCACCAGGAAGGACAAGACTGACCTGGATAGAGATAAGAGTATGAGAGGATTAATGATGAGGGAACTCTGATTCTTTTTCATCTTTGTCTTAAGTGAAATAATTTTCAGCACTTTGAATTCCTTGGTGATATCACATGAACTTAATAATTCATTACTCTGGCTGTTTTTCAGTTCTGCCCTGTCTGTGAAGGCACTATGCCAATCTAAGCAACAGTGATGCCAACCACCATAATAAGAAAGCAAAGCTGAGTTGGTCTAAAGTACAAAAGCTTTTCTAATTCAGTTCAAAAGCCACTAGTTCTCTGACAAGCTTCTTAAGCATCATCTCTGGATTTATTGGCAATCTTGTTATGCTACATCAATACCTGTTTACAGTGGCCCGTGGTCATTTTCCCAGCAAGAAATTCCAAAATCTACAATTTTCTAATTTAGCTGTTATCTTTGTGCAATACATATAGAACTTTTACTGCCCAAGCAAAGACGTTATCCTGCAGGAGTCACTTGAAACACCATTATCACTATATTTAAAAAAAAAAAAAACAAGGCTGGCAGAGTGTAGGTGTGCCCCTTGCAGTTATTCAATAACCTAAGGAAAAAGATTGGGTAAACCACATGTCTAAATCGCAAGATAAAGTTCTGAAAATTGTTTTTGTCACCAGATAACGCCTTGTTGAGGGCCCTGTTTTCTTTTGCCAAGATACTGAGTTTAATATTTTGCAGCCAGCTTTTTCAGCTGCCCTGAGGTTAGAGGAAAAGATGGGCTCTGCTGTTGTGACCACATTTGGATCAACTGTAGGAGTCATTTCAACAACCGGGCATAATGGACATTGCTCAAGTGAGCAGTTTGCCTTGCTGTCAAGTGAGTAAATAAACAAATTATCAAGGTCATTTCTTCATAGGCTTTCCCTAGTATGGTGTTGTTACTACATGGTGCCAAATTCCTTGACAGTCCTCCTATTGAAAAGTGGGGTTAATGTCTCATTCCTTTGAAACCAGAAAGATTTTAGATTGCTTTAGTCAACAGAGTAAGGTATACGTGATGTGATTCCCAAGGTTAAGTCACAAAGGGCCATCCAGCTTCGGTCTGGTCCTCTTTGAACACACTCTGGAAGAAGCCATGAGAGAAGATTGACTATCCTGCAACTACCATGCTGGAAAGACCATGTGTAGGCATACAGCCAAAGCCCAGCTGAGCTCTTTGTGAATTGCCAACATCAACAGCTAGTCAAGTGAGTAAGGCATCTTAAGCATTTGACCCAACTCTGCTTCCAGACTACTGTGTCCTCAGCTGATACCTGCCTGCGATTGCATGAGAGATTCTCAATGAGAATTGCCCCTCTTAGACCTTTCCAAACTCCTGGTCCACAAAATTTTGAACAAAACAAAAGTTTTAAGTTGTTAAGTTTGGGAGTATTTGTTACATAGTAACGGTTACCAAAACAAGATATATTGTCTGGAAATGAGATACTGCTGAACGTAAACAACAACAAAATAAAAATTTTTAAAAATGTGCATTGACTTTGAGACAGCATGCAGCATGCTGAATCATGGGCAAAAGCTGGAAGGGCCTTCAGGAGTCTACTATCTAAAGTCTAATGGCCCTGGTAGAAGCTGTCAGTGACAGATTGAAGGTAATTGAGAGGCCCAGCACAGAGGTAGCACACCACTCTGCGACACCGGAAGTCATGTGGAAGATCAGAGTTTAGTTCTCGGGTCGACATGTCTAAACCAGGTGTGTGAGTAGGTATTTGTAATCCTGGCTGTCTGGGAATGCTGTGGGAAGGATAATTGCGTGAAGCCCTGTTGAGAGTGCTTGTCTTTCTCTTTCTCTCATGAAGGAAATAAATAATTTTTTTTTAAAAAGTAATTGAGCAAAACATCACTAGAAGTTAGAAGAGAAATGATCCTTATTCCACAGTGGAAAAGTTTAGCTAAACCGTTGCCTACAGTAACAGGGAAAATAGAAAATATGCCTCATAAACTGATGGTTTAGCTAATCTAGCCAGATAGAATGCAAAAATACAAAGTGTCTACTAGTTTCTTTTAGCCATATGTCATGAGGCATGGTTATAGCAAGATAAGCCAAAAAAGAAATTTCTCAGTTTCCAAGATTATGTAGAGAAAATAGGAAGAAGCCAACACTCCCTTGTATTTAATAGTTTCCTGTGTCTCCTAACAAAAGGTTCTCAAAGTTAAAAAGGTCTTAGGATAAACGTCAAATTTGAAAAAAATGTCGTCTCCTGGTGAATAGGTAGACCACATTGCGACTATAATTTTCAAACCTTCAGAATTATTTCAGAAGGTGCCTCAGAGACATTTTCAAACAACAAAAGGCCTTCTAAGTATGAATTACAATCCCTCTGTTAAGCAATAAGCCTTCTAAGACTGAGGAGTTTGGTCTCATAGAAGCCTTCTAAGGAGCCCAAGGTAGAGAAAGGCTTACCTGGAAGAGATTTGATAAGTGTGCATTTTATCTGATAGAGTAGATTTTAAGTTGGTAGATAGGAAGCTCACAGAGTTTTCAATGGAATTGTAACACCTTGGACTGAAATGAACATAAACAATACAAAAATACCGGGAAGCTTTGAGGAGAAACATCAAAAACTACTTAGCTATCATGACATGGGTCATTTCTTATGCAAAGGGAGGATACAGCCAAGATTTTGAGGGCAAACCAAAATCCATGAGCTATTAGTCTCAGGGAACAGTACTGATTCTTAATTTTAAAACTGGCACTATGGGGGTCAACACACGACAGACTGGTTAAGGTGCTGGACCCCCACATGGTTTAAGTCCCGGAACTGGTGGCTTGAAAATCACACCAGACACATGTGCATGCAGGCCCCAAATCCTAGAAAGAGAATGGAAAAAACCAAAACCAGATATTCTTCCAAATTAAATGAACCTAAGTCAGATCCCAAATACCCATGACCACATCTATGTCATGACCCAAAGGACATGTGACAAGGGGGCTTCCAGTGCCAGGGTTAGTGGTCTAACTGGCTATAGTTAGATATTTTACCTTTACAAATGTTAGAAAAACATTATTATTTGAATACATTGCTGAGCACCCTCCAGGGCATTGTAAGGGCTGGTGTGAGTGAGGGGTCCTAAAGTTCAGACTCCACTAGCTTCAAGATGAATCTGCCTCTGCACTTGTGAAAAGCGACTCAGCTAGGCAAGGTCAGTGTCATTCACAACTGTTGGATTAAAGAAACAGAAACCAACTCTAACATGGAGACTCTGTTGTCAAGGATAATTCCCAAGCCTGCCAGGTGGTGTGATGGTTAAGGCAGCTGGATTCCACACAGCTGACTATGAAGGTCGAGTCCTAGACCCAGTAGCTTAAAAACATTCTGGAGGGTGAAGAATAATTTCTCACTTTCCCTCTCACTGTCTCTTGCTGTCTCTCTATGGCAAGTGCATGCACCCTATGGCAAAAAAAAAAAAAAAAAAAACAAATAAACCTGGCACTGTGTGCTCAGTGGTTTTCAGATATTTGATTTCTATACCTTCTATTCTCTCCTTTTTTGAATGGGAATATCTGGCAGCTATTTAATGCTTATTTTACCATTTTATATTGGGAGTATGGAAGCAGGAAACTTGTTTCTGTATGTTACACATCTTCAGATCAAAGAGAAGGATACTCACAGATCTGGACCCAAGGAACTACAGTCATGCATGAAATGCATCTTTAGCCAATTTTGTCACTGTGTGAACGTCGAAGTGCACTTGCACAAATCTACATGGTTTAGCCTAATACACTTCTAGGCTATGTGCTATAGCCTATATGCTCATGATGGGACCACCATCATATATGTGGTTTGTCATGGACTGCAACATCACATGACATAATATTGTATATCTGAAGAGACTCCTCCCTAGAATTAATTTAGATGAGACTCTGGGTCTCTGAGCCTGATGTTGAAATAGGATGAGACACAGAAGGCAGGGGAATCTTGAGAGAGGATGAATCTATTTGCATGTAAAAGAAATTAAAGTAACTTGTAACCAGAACATAGATAGTAGAGGTTCAAAACAGTCAAAACATCCAAAATTCTTTGACATTCCTTCTATCAGGAAGAGAGTTTCTTTTCTTTTTTTTTTCTCTTTTCTTCTTTTCATTTTTTTTAACTATATGACACATGCACTCAGCAGAGAAAGATAGAGAAAGTGAGAAATCAACCAGCCCCATTCCCCCAAGTGGGATGGCCCCACTGCAATCCCTTTTCCTTCATTATCCTCTTGGGATTTGGGGCACACATGCATTTTGGGCATGTTTTCTCAAGCCACTGAATCCAGGATTTGAATCATGCTGCCAGCCATGAAGGATCCAGCCACCTTAACCATTATGCCACTGGTTGGCCCAGGAAGTTGAAATGAGTCAGAGGAATATAGATACTGAAGAACAAGATTGGAATATTGGGCAAAAGAAAGACAGAGAGTCAGGAATAAGAAAAATCAAAGTAATTAAAAAAATAAATCTATGTTCTAAAGGAGGGACAAGAGCCACAGTACAAATAAGAAGTTTGAGAAAGCCATACTATGTATCACTGGCCATGAAAAGAACTTGATAGCTGAGATCCTCTATTAACTTGGCCAAGAAGCTTCCAGAGTCTGTGATTCGTAGATTACTTGGGGGCTGGCAGCCTTGCATGATATAACTGTATCTAAGAGACCAGCTAAGGAACTAGAATCTCAAAGACAGCTAACTATAGATACCAGCAACATTTTCCAAGACATAGAAACTCTTCAGAAGAGCACTGAATGTGTTTTCTGGAGGCAAATGCTAGACTCTGCCTCTCTAGCCATAAATTCAACAGCAAGAAGGGTCATTACCACTTTCCCTTGGAAATTTCATGCTGACTTTTGTCCAACAACTAATTTGGTTGTTATGTTCACTAGTTTCCAGGCAACTTGAGTTTCTTTCTCTAGAGATCAATAACATTATACATTTATACATATTTAATTCATTTTGGAATCATAAACACCCCATTAAAATCTTATGTGAACTTCCTAACTCCTTCGGTGGTGGTTGTAAATATAGTAAAGCTTGCATGAGTCAAAGACCTCTCTTCCCAAAAGTGTCTGTGATATGCACCATCTAAAAAAATTATTTCAGAATTACCTCTCTGCACTAGAGAAGCAAGGAAACTTGATAGGATAAAGTGGCCAACAGAGCAGTTTAGGCAAACTGTCTCCAAATCATTTTAGCAAATTTCATACAAACAGAGGCACAGCTAGTAAAGGCAGAAAGAAACTAGTTATTTTTATCTTTCTTCCATCTCCTGGTTGATCCATGAGAGAAAGATTGTGTTTTCACATATTTTTATATTGTGTATTACTGCATTCAAAAGCTGTGAGACACAGGCCTAAAAAATGCCGGGTGTACATACAAGTACTCAAGATAAGCTGGAGGACCAAAGGAGGTTGTGGCATGATTAGACTTTTTAGAGGGTGCTCCTCCCCCTTTCTCTCTATCTCTTTCTCTCTCTCACTCTCTCTTTCTCTCTCTCCCCCCTTACACGCACACACACACACACACACACACATGCTCTATCATCAATAAAGAAAAAAATTGGTAAAGAAAATGTACATTATAAAATGCCAGCTCTTCATATACACTTTGAACATACGATGAAATCACCTGTTGTAAGTCTTTTTTTCTTATTTAAGAGTAATGTTCTCTTTCCTCTTAATACTTTAAAATGTGTTTTAAAGGTAGGAAATTTAGGAGCCAGAAAATGACACTGAGGTGTCTGCATTCCACATAGCTAACTCTGCAGTTCAAGACCCAGACTAAGGCTTGAAAACCAGGCAGGTGAGTGTGCATGCATGCTCAAAACTCTGAAAGGAGAATGGAAAACGAATCATAGTGTGACCCTCTCTATCTCTCTCTGGTGACTGCACACACCCTATAGCAAACGAACAAATAGAGATGAAAAATTTAAGTAAATTTCTTTTATTGAAAATGTATTAAGCCCCATGGTCTTTATTTTTTAGTTAGTTTATTTTTTGTTGAGAGAGAGAGAGAGATTTTTGCTATAGGACACATACACTCACCAGAGAGACAGAGATAGACAGAATGTGAGAAATCATTCCCTGGTGGAATGGCCATGCCGCCATCCCTTCTTCTCCATTCTCCTCTTGGGATTTTGGACACACACACATACATGCACCCAGTGTGAGTTTTAAGCCACTGGGTCTGGGACTTGAACCACAGTTGACTATGTTGGAGTCCAGCAATATAACCATTATGCCATATGCTGGTCCAAACTCTTCTGACCTTTAAATAAAAGAAAATGGACAGAATATGTACAGAAGCTCTTGTCAAAATTTGGGAATCTAAATCCAATTTACATTTTAAAAAAATAGTAATACCTCAAGCTTGAAATTCCAGATGCTTAAATAATGACTGAAGGTGGAGAATATTTTTTAATCTCTGAATGGTTTATTTTTAAGCTTAGTTTTTTTAACTTCACTGAGTTTGGTTTCAAGCCAATTTGGATTTAACTAAAGTCTGAAAGAGAGTGGGAAAAAGTCAGTAATTCAAAGTCATTTCAAGCTTGGACATATGACCTAACATGACTCAGATGGGGAGAAAAAAATGTCCAAATATCCAGGACCTTACAAGAGGCAAATCCTAATGGTTTGTACTTGATTTAAAAATATAAATGCAAAGAGGATTTTTTCTTTTCTTTTAAAAAAATGTTATATATTTATTTCTTTCATGAGAGAGAGGTATCACCAACAGGTCCTCATATTTCAGTCCACCTCCAGCCTCAGCCAGCCAGGATCACAGGCATAGGAGTGCACCCAGCACTGAAAAGGGAGTCCCAGCATGGAAAAGGGAGTCCTAGCACGTGAGCCCAGCAACTTCCCACACAGGTTCAGCCATGTTATTACTGTGGTGCTGTGTGCCTCTACCCCTAGTTTTATGAGAGACAGTAAGAAAGAGAAAAAGAAAGACCGAGAGAAGGGTTGTTTTGTTTTGTCTTAAAAGGATCTTGCCACATCACAATCCTCCTATTCAGCCTCTAGTTAGCTGGGACCACAGGTACATGCCACAACCATGTATGTAGGCTGTGCTGGAAACCACACCTGAGTCTCCAAAATGACCTTAGCCATCAAGCAGCAGCATACTCCAGCTCGTCCCACTGTAGTTGGGTTCACAGAAGATTTCTAAACACCTCCCCAATATAAAGCTACAGTTTTCAGATATTAAAATGGTTCATGTACAAGTTACTTATTCACTTTTTTAAACTCAAATAGATGTATGTTATTGACCCAGAATTTCTTCAGAAGTCACCCTCCACTAACATGGAATGAAATGTAACCAGATAGAAAACATGATTTAAGTGCCTGGGAACAATCTCTATATTAGAATTGGCTGGTGTTTGCAGAAATACCAACAACATATTTGCACAGTTAGGTGTTTCAACAATACCACTTAAGCTAGGTATAAAAAAAAAGAATGCTTGCATTTTAGGCATTGATTTCCTACCTCAAATACAGAGCTAGAGAATAACAGAATGATTATATTTCATTTTATTATACTTTTTACCTGAAGTAGAGTGTCTTAGTGCCTGTATCTAGTATAATGAAAGATGTTGCTGGAGATAAAATTACAAATGTAAACCTTAGAATAAAAATAATAGTAGAGCAAATGCCTAGTAGAAACATTTACAACTATATAATACATCATTTTATGAGGCAAGTAATATAGAGAAGAAATAGATTTGAGATCAATATGTTTTATTACTAAAGCAATTAAATAGAATTTGCCTGTGGTTGCTGAATGTCAGAATTTGCAATCTATAAAATCACTAAGTGTGCTTGGGAAATATTGGCATGAAAGACATTATTATTTCCTTTAAATAACTCCATCTTTTGGGAAAAGTGGCACATCTATTCATGATGCATTGGATTGCTAGCTTAATGTGCTCATACCCCATCTTGTTCACAAAGGCTCTAAAACAGAAAAAGTTGACTGCATATTTATATTAGTAAATATTATATTTATATCCCATATTGTCAAAAGATTTGAGAAAAGAAAAGTTAACAGTAAGTTCATATTTATAATACAGTTTCTAATATAGGCAACTAATCATACAAGAGAAAATATCATGCATTTAAAATTAATAAAACAGTAATGTAAGAGAGATGACAGCAAGACTGACAAAATATGGTTGTATTAGTGATCCGAGTGACATCTCATAACTACAGTTAGCACATTACATTAGTTATTTCATCAATCACCTTATCTACCAAAACCTTGAGAGATAGTTATCCATCTTCCACCAAGGAGGTTAGAATGGCCCAGAGAAGATGAACTAGTACCACCAGAAACTCAGCACAAGTCATCTTTGCCACAAAGGCTGTATTCTATGCATTAATCTAGATGCTACATAACCAGAATTATTTTATGCCTATCTGCTTGGCCTTCAGATGTTTAGAAACACACCAATACTTTTGCTTCTGTGTGAGGGAAACTACCAGAAAGCAAATTAAAAAAAAAAAAAGGATGATTTCTGAAAGGTACTGAAATGAATAGCGTCAATCCATTTTAGAAATCAATTGAGTAAACATTTTGTATTTCTTAAGAAAAATAAAAACAGTTTTACCCAGAGTTGCCCCAGTGTTTTCTAGAAGCAGTTAAATAGTTTGGGGTCTTAGATTTAATCCTTGATCCACCTTGACTTGATTTTTGTCAAAGGTGAGAGGTAGGGGTTCCGATTCATCTTTCTACAGGTGGAAATCCAGTTTTTCCAGCACCATTTGCAAGACATTGGGGTAGGGAAACACTGGATTGACTGGTACCCCTTGTCAAAAATCAGTTGACTGAATGATTGGGAATTTATTCCTGTGGACTCAATTCTGTTCCATTGGTCCACATGTCTGTTCCTGTGCCAATACCATGCTGTT
>NW_006159583.1:6999224-7008071 GCF_000334495.1 Tupaia belangeri chinensis
AAAAAAAAAAAAAAGGTAAGTGTTGGCAGGGTTGTGGTGAAAGGGGAACTCTCCTACATTGCTGGTGGGAATGTAAATTAGTTCAACCACTGCGGAGAACCATTTGGAGATTCCTCAAAAATCTACAAATAGAACTGCCATATAATCCAGTAATCCCATTTCTCAGCATCTACCCAAAGGACAGAAGAATTTCTCATTGGAAAAGTGCTTGCACATTGATGTTTATTGCGGCACTTTTCACGATTGCTAAGACATGGAACCAACCCAAATGCCCCCGTATAGCTGATTGTATTGAAAAACTGTGGCACATATACTCTATGGAATACTATTCAGCCATTAAGAACAACAAAACCCTGGCTTTTGACAGAAAGTGGAAGAATATGGAAGATTTACTGCTGAGTGAAGCAAGTCAGGCTATGAAGGAGAGTCACTGTACGTCCCCACTTAATATATAACGAATGTCTGCACTCTATAACTGAAACGGATGGGCTAAAGGATGTACAAACACAAGAGGTAGTTGTGAATGCCAGATGTGGTGTGTGTGGAGGAGTGGGGCCTGGGGAAAAACATTTGAAGGAGGGATACGAAGACAGCATTGTTGAGATAAGGAGTTAGTGTTGTTACATTTTGATCAACTCGACAGGGGAGAAATGTCCACATATTAAAATAATCACCTTGTAAGCTAAATAATGTGATTCAAAGTATTAAAAAATGTAAATAAAAAAATAAATTTTTCTTTTTAGAAAAAGAAAAACAGTTTTACTATTATTGGCCACTTGTCAAATATCACCACATCATAAATACCCTTTTCAATGATGGACAGTACTGTACAGGTGCTGCTTCCTTCCCCTAAAGACA
The DNA here is from genome assembly GCF_000334495.1 of Tupaia belangeri chinensis. Classification (NCBI taxonomy): domain Eukaryota; kingdom Metazoa; phylum Chordata; class Mammalia; order Scandentia; family Tupaiidae; genus Tupaia; species Tupaia belangeri. Next base: position 7,000,083 of record NW_006159583.1, read on the forward strand.
ATCAGATTGCCATTATCCTAAGAAACTGTTTTCTACTCTGATAGAGACTATGAGGAAATCTTCCAGGTATTGAATATAATCAAGGTTGTTCATGACTGTGGGAAAGGTTGTCATGAAAGAACTGATGTATACTCATTTATTTCAAGGAAAGTTAAATATTCCATTTAGAATTTTTCTATTCATTTCTTTCCCCTTTGAGAATATGAACTCATTTCTGATATTTAGAAGTGAAAATTTCTCTATAAAGGTACATATTATCTTTTCTGGCTTATTTTTTCTTTAATAATAACTAAATACTATGGTGAATAATTTGGCGCTCTTATGTTATGACTGAAAATCATAGATGATCACAAGAAAAAACTTTCTTAATTAGTAATAATGCCTAAATTTAGACTCATTCTATTATAGAAATTAGAGTATAATTGTTCACTTAAAACATCTGTAAATGGCAAAATGTAGGTTTTATTTTTCTTTATTTTGAAAAAAATGACATTGAAAAGATAGAAAAATACTGACTTGTACTGCTACATTTGTTGTAAAAAAATTTTATTTTGTATTTTTAAAACATATATACTATAAGCATGAATCAAAAGAAAGAAAAGGGAAAGAAAAAAAGGAGAAATGGGGATGAGGGGATAAAGAAAGAAGATAAAAGGAAATAAAGAAAGAAGATAAAAGGAAATAAAAAAGGAAGAGTGGGGGAAAGAAGAGGGAAGAAGAGAGGAAGGGAAAATGTAGAGGGAAAGTCAAAGAGAGAATGTTTTTTGAATAATTGTTCTGTTATTTTACATTATAGTTTACTTTCAGTCTTGGTAAGTTGTATGTGTCTAGGAATTATTCCATTTCTTCTAGGTATGCCAATTTGCAGGTATGTAATCGTTCATAGTAGTTTCCTGATCTTTAGTATGTCTATGGTATCAGTTGCAGTGTCTCATTTTTAATTTCTGACTTTATTTATTAGAGTCTTACCTCTGTTTTCTTAGTCTGACTAAAGTTTGTCACGTTTGTTTCTCTTTCAAAGAACCACCTGTTAGCTTTGTTCATTTCTTTTCCATTATCTCTCTAGACCCTGATTATTTCTTTTTGCTTGATCTTTATTATTTCTTTCCTTCTACTGACTTTGGAGTTAACTTGTTCTTCATTTTCTAGTTCTTTGAGGTATAATGTTAAATTGTTTATTTGAAATTTTTCTTCTTTTTTGATGTAGGTATGCAACTTTCCTCTCAGAGCAGCTCTTACTGTCCCATAATTTTAGTATGTTATATTTCCATTTTCATTTGCCTTGAGGTATTTAAGTATCCTTTTATCTTCCTTGATCCATTGTTTGTCCTGGAATCTGCTGTTTAATTTATATTTACTTGTGAGTTTCCTAAAATAGCTCCTATTATTGTCTAGTTTCATTCCATCTGGTCAGAAAATATCTTTTATATCTTTGATATTTAATGTATCTTAATGGACAGATTTCTTCCTTGTTTAATCTGTAAGGTATTATTTAGGAAAGTGTAAATAAGTATCATCTGAAAACACTTATATTACTGCCCAGTTTAAAAAACTAAACTTCACTAATAGAATTGAGACCCCTATGTGCTTTTCCTCAAGGAAATATTCTGTGCACTGACACTAAAAGTACTATTAACAAATTACATGAAAAGAAATTTAAGGACAAATACAGACTTTATTCCAGTGAACATTTTACAAACCAAGAAGATGTAACTTTGAGTTTTTTGTTTGTTTTTAAATTTTATTATTATTTTATAGTTTCTAAATTTACATTCAATCACTATACATCTTTACAGCATACAAAATGGTCTTTTCAGCAGGGATGCAGTGCATATCAATCAATTCTAAGATACTACTATATACATCTTCATCAAGTGATAGCTTTTAATTCATGTGTTTGTTAAATACTTTTTTCCTCCAACCCTTCCCTTCCACCCCGTGTTACTCACAATTGCCTTCCCTGCTATTGTACCTTCATCTTTCATATTCTGCCATAGATGCAGAGATTCAGTATATGTTGAGAAGGGATATATACTGTCTCTCCATAGTCTGGCTTGCTTCACTTAGCATTAAATCTTCCATATTCATCCACTTTGTATCAAATGATACAAAGTGGCTGAGCAGTACTCTATAGTGTATATATGCCACATTTTTTCAAGCCAATCATCTGTTTTTGGGCTTTTGGGCTAATTCCATGTCTTAGCAATTGTGAATAGTACTGCAGCAAAGATCACTGTGCCAATGGTTTTCTGTTTTTCTGACCTTTACTCAAAATATGCTTCCAGAAAACAGAGAGGCATTGTCTTTTTATTGAAAAATGTTTTCTCCCCAGGTTTCAACTTGAGTTTACTCAAGTTGGAAATATGGGACTGTGAGCTTACTAAGTTTTGATCGGTTGATGTGGGTCATATTCTGTGAAGTAACATAGCAGAAACAAAAGTTCAAATGTTCAACTTGTGGTTTTTCTGGGAGCACAAAGCGTGTAAGGACCCCAGTCAGTGGATAACTACCAGGACTCATTTTGACTTTAGGCCCATTTAGCCATTTAGGATCTATCTTGAAAGATTCGCCTCATTGAGGGTTCATAGGACTTATGCTGAATTTCAGGTGCACCATTTTCTTGCATTGCTTTATACCGTTATTGTATACATGGGTATTCCTAAGTGATATAAAATGCTGTCTTGCCTACTTGTAAGGTTTATATAAATGGCATCATATATATGTATGCTTGTTTTGGTAAGACTTGTGTGTCTGTTAGTTTCATGTACGTTTCCTAGAATTGTCTCCCAAATATCAAAAGCACTGGATTTTCTGTATCAGTATCAGCTACTAGGAAACCCAAACTGCGGTGCTTCCCATTATCATTGTTATTGAAAGGTTTGTTTACATTATTATCATAAAGCAATTATTTATTTACTTATTTATTTACTTACTTATTTTTTAACAAGGTGTCATTATGTTGCTATCCTCCTGCCTCAGCCTGGAATCATTGGAACTACAGACACTTGATACTATGCCTGGATTTTAGGGTGGGAGATGAAGTAATCTGTTAACCCACTGTGGCCCCAGCCACAAAGTAGCAACATCTGCTAGTGCAATGCTACTAATGGATAAGCTACCATTTTAATATATCTGTATCCTTTCAGATGTTTTTATCCTGTCATCTCTTATTGTGAGAATTAAACTGATTCTTTAATTTTAAATAATCCTTCCTTCCTGGAAAAACCTAGGTCAATCATGATCTAATTTTTTATTTGTTTTGTTTAGCATTTTACATCTATAATCAGAAGTAAAATTAGCCCATAATTTTTATTTCTAATACTTTTCTAATCTGATTAAGTATCAGGGTAATATTAACTTCATAAAAAGTGATTGGGAAATATTCTTCTTTTTGAGTCTCAAAAAAAAATTGGGACCAAAAGGGATTCATATGTTTGCTGACTGATTTAAATTTCCACTGAAACCATGTGGAACTGGTTTTTCAGTGAGTAAATTTCTAATCTAGATTACATTTATTTAATGACTAGAAGAAAAATCAGGCATTTTATGCCTTATTGAGTCTGTTGTTAGATTGTAGTTTTTATAAGAAATTTCCATTTTATCATGTTTTCATGTGTTTGGGAAGAGTTTATCTCATAGCTTTATCTTTTTGGTCACGATCTTCTTTTACATTTCTAATATTGTTTATTTGTGCTGTTTCATATTTTGAGAGCCCAAAAATATCTTTTTTTATTTTATCCAAAAAATGAACTTTTGCCTTAGTTGATTCTCTCTACTGTATATTTATTTTCCATTTGATTAATTTCCACTCTTATCTTTATAGTTTCCTTCCTTCTGCTTTCTTCATGTTTATTTTGTTGTTCTTCTAACTTCTTAAGTTGCTTAGCTCATTTATTTTCAGCTTTCTTCTTTTCCAGTATAAGCAGTTAAGAGCTATAAATTCATCGTGAAGTATGTTTTAATTGTATCTCACAATTTGGGTTATTTAATGTAGTGGTTATTATTCACCTTTAGTTATGAATTATTTAGAAAGACTTTTTAAATTTAATTAATTAATTAGTTTATTTATTTTAAGTTGAGCAAAGTGAGAGAGAGAGAGAGAAAGTAAGAAAGCAAGTCACCAGTTCTGGGACTTGAACAGTGGTCAGTCATGTGGGAGTTCAGCACCCTTTATTACCATGCCACCTGCCAGTCCCTAGAAAGACTTTCTAAGATTTATTTTCTGAAGTATGAATTTTTCCTACATATCTATTTATTATTGATTTATAACATACTTAAAAATGGACTAGATGATAAAAGTTCTATGAAATTTTATCCTGGGATGAGATCAATTTTGATTGGGTATCAGGACATGGGAGGGGATAGGGGAACTGTTTCTTGTATGACTGAGAATAAGGTTTGTCTTTATTTGTGGTTATTCATCTTTCATGTCAAGCTTGTTTAATGATGTGATCTATTTTTTATGTACTTATTAAAAAATGTTGTTGCAGGACCAGCAGTTAGCGTAAATGGCTATGTCGCTGGACTCCTATGTAGTCAACCATGGTTCGAGTCCTGGTCCAGGTGGCTTAAACTCATGCTGGACGCGTGTATGCGTGTGCCCAAGATCCGAAGAGGAGAATGGAGGAGAAGGGATTGCGGCATGGCCATCCCCCCTGAGAGGTGATTTCTCGCTTTCTGTCCCTCTGGCTCTCTCTGTCTTTCTGGAGAGAGCACGCGCTCTATAGCCAAAACCTCTAAAAAACAAAAGAAAAATGTTGTGGCTGTGTCCAACAGATGATGTGGTAGTTAAGGCACTGGACTCTCACATGGCTGACTGTGGTTTAAATCCTGGACCTGTAAGCTTGAAAATCATGCCAGCCATGTGTGTGTGCGTGTCCAAAATCCCAGGAGACTAAGAAGAAAGGACTGTGGTGTGGCCATTCCCCCAGGGAGTGAGTTCTTACTTCCCCTCTCACTGTCTCTCATTCTGTCTCTCTCTGGAAAGTGCATGTACCCTATGGAAAAAAACATTTTTAAAAAGGTATTTCTTGAATCATCAGTTAGTCAGAGAAATTTGTAAATTCTATACTCCGTAGCAGATTTGTTCATGATGATCTCAGACCATTTGAGACTATGCTACAAAGCTTACACAGATTAATTAATTTTTTGTTGTGTTAACAGTCTTCTTCATGCTTAATAACTTTTGCCTCAATACAATTTTGGCTAGCATGTCTATCATCTACTCTGTCATTATTTTTGTGGGGTTTTGCCCAGTGTATTTTTCCCCTTCTTTTACTTTTGATCTTTCTGCATCCTCATATCTTAGGTGGTCCTTTTTATTCTATTTGACAATTATGTGCCTTTTAACTGTAAATACTAATCATTAATTACTGATACATTTGGATTTATTTCTACAATTTTATTTTATGTTACATCTCCTGATTTTCCAATAGTTTCCTTTTTTCTTTTGGCTTTCTTTTCATCTCATTAAATTTTGACTTTTTACTCCAACATGATGTATCTAGGTATTGAATTTTTTTTAGCATATCTTACTGAGAAATTATTGGTAACCCACATCTTTGCTTAATTCAGAAGTTCTGCTTGAACAGTGCCTTGCTGTCGCTCTTTCATGTCAGGAACTCTAATGTGATATCTGTTAGAACTTCCCCATCTGTGTTCCAAGAATGTTAACAAATTTTGTTCTGTAAGTATTTTTCTCTTGATTGCATTCTAGCTTACTTTTTTAGAGTCTTCTTTCATTTTACTAATTGCATCTCCAATATCCAAAAGAAGAAAGAGACCCAAAGAGTTAAGCCCAGCATGTAAGTCAATGTTCCTTGAGGGACATCAAGTCACTCTGAATAGAAAGCACCAGGAGTCTGAAGAGCAGAATAGAAGTCTCTTTTTTAAAAGCTTTATTTATTTATTTTTAATTTTATCAGAGAGAGCATGAGAAAGGGAAGGTGAGAAAGCAAGCTGCCAGATCTGGGACTCCAACTGTGGTCAGCCATGTAAGAGTCCAGTTCCTTAACCACCACAACACCTGCCGGCTCCAGAACAGAGGTCTTAAGTTCACAGAGTGAGGGACAAAAACTGGAGGGAGAACACTGATAAACCCTTGTGGAGTTAAAAACAAATATCTCCACATAAACAAAAATCTCCATATTTAGAAAGAAATTATTTTAGATTTCATATGCCTCATCTAGCCAACCTCTAGAAACAAACATAAAATCACGGGACCAGCAGTTAGCGTAATGGCTATGTCGCTGAACTCCGATGTAGCGAACGTGTCTTGGACCCAGTGGCTTAAACTCACACCGGTCACGTGTGCGTGCCTGCCCAAGATCCTGAGAGGAGAATGGAGGAGAAGGGATTGTGGCGTGGCCATCCCCCTGGGGGGTGATTTCTCACTTTCTATCTCTCTGTCTCTCTCTGTCTTTCTGGCAAGCGCACACGCTCTATAGCAAAAACCTCTCTAAAAAAAGAAAAAAATTAACAAACATAAAATCTCTCTGGAGGAGGAAAACACTGTTGTAGTCCAAAAATGTTCTATTTTTGGTTTCTTATGTGGAAGAGAAAGTGCACATCCCTAACTTTCAGGAGTAGAGGCTTTTAGGCTTAAGCATCCCATTCTACTATAGGCATGGCATTCTAGTGAGAAAAGTCATTAAACAGAAGAAGGAGTCTAATGAGATATGTATTTAAGATTTGTGAGGTATTTTGAAGAAATGCATTGTCTCCAAAGATATTCTGGCTTAAAAAAAAAAAAAAAGAAGAAGAAAAGAAAGAAATATTACTATGCTCAAACTGATACATTTGCCACAGTCATGAATTATACTGCGACAGATTTAAGTGAATTTGTGAAGGGAATAAGGATACTCCACGTTCAGTATTAAGTGTTAGGGACATGCGAGGACATCTGTGGTCTGTTACAGCCTAGGAATTAAGAGATGTGGTTATTTTAGGCCGTGTTTCTGTCACATAAGACAACATTACTTAGGCCTGTAATGTACCTTCTTGGTGCCTATGAAGTGTGCCATCACTGTATTGGGAAGATTAATAGATTTGCCAATTCACGTCCTAGAGATGGGATGGAAAAAAAAAACCCTAGAAAAAATTTGTAATACAGAAAATCATATGTATTATTTTAATCTGATTATTAAATGTCATATTCCTTTCATAATACAAACTGAGAAGATCAATTTGCCAAGTTCCTCTTACATGGTAAGGATAGGTAGCAGCTAAACTTTAGTTAAACCCAAACCTGGGTAATTATCAGTTTCTTGAGAAGGTTTATATAGATGATCTGGAATGGATCATATGCCAGGCTTTATAGATTGTTCGTCCTCCATCCCAGGTGAAATCCTCCTCAGTTCCTCCTTCATCTTAGTGTATTTCCTTCACCCTTTCTACAATCTGTAGTTAGATTTTTTGTTTGCTATTTCTTTTAGGTCAGTCTTTTCCAGTGAATTGAGGCCCATGAAGACAGAGATGTTGGCTGTTATCTCTTTCATCCTCTAAATAAAACTTATTCCAATACCCAGAACCTAGCAGGTAGGTGTTCAACCAATATATGAAGGAATGGAGAGATAAATGACTAACACAGCAGAAATCTCTGCAATGTAACCCTGAATCTATTTGTAAAGAGTCCTAGAGTGGGTCTTGATAATCAACCCATTGAAGAAGACACTAGATTATGGCAAAGTGATTTTCGACTAAGGAGAATATGTCAGGTTTTTGGATAGCATGGTGGCAGGGCCAGTCTGATGAGCCTTTGATTTTGACTAGTTGAGGAGGGCTCCCCATTCTCACCCTTTTGCACTTGGAGCTCAATTCTCTGCAGTTCCCATTTTGATTTTCTTAATAATTGTATGCTTGAATGTGTGCTTTGTAAGTGAAGTCCAATAGGATAATAGAATATGAGCCAAGAACAGAGCCAGCCCCTACTCTGGGCAACTCGCTTCCCAACATCTCACCCCCTCCACAAGAGGGTCATCAGCTGTCTGC